>NC_052616.1:27966193-28221198 GCF_016545825.1 Eucalyptus grandis
AATCCAACTTCAAGGGTCCCTTCCAAGACTAGCAAAATCTCGGTGGCGCGGGGTGAATGTGGGGCGGGTTGATTCCCCACGGTGCAATGTCGATGCGCGCTGCAGAGATGCCGAGGGTGTTGAGTCCAGGTAGCTGAGCCACAGTCACCGGCGTGACCCTCGAGCCGACAGGGTTCGACTTGTTGCCCGGAAGATGGAGCCCGCTGAAGGAGAAGTCATTTGCCTTAACTGTTTGGGATCCTTGCAAGCCATGCCATCTCACAAACACTGCCATGGAAGCACAAAACGCATTTTCAGACTCAACATATGGAAAAGAAGACAAATATATATATATCAAAACACATCTCCCCAATACATCTCCTTCTTTTCGGTGCATATTTCTTACCCGAACCGCCAGCTTGAGCGACACAGAAATCCTGCAGCGGGCTATGATCTGCCGCTGCAAATGCAAGAAACAGACCCAAGAAACAAGCCAAAGACAAGCCAAAGCCACACTCTTTGCCATCTCCAAATATCAGAGAGATCTTCACCAAGGTTGCTCGCTGCCCGAAACGAAGTAGCTCAGGTTTCAACTTGAAAGTGGGACTTCTAAGCCGTGACCAAACTAGGGTTTTTGAAAGTTGGGTTGTGGATGAAATGTGCTGTGAGCAGATGGCCAGTATTTATAGACATGCAGTGCGCAGAGCGAGTGAAGTATCTGATGAGAGTTGATATTATATTAAAAGAGAAGGTCGCAAGTTTCTGCAAAAGGGCCATTAAGATGGGCCGTCTACGATCCGGCACGAGACTAGTGCAATTGACCCGTGGTCGATTATTTTCGAACCTCAATGTACATCTTCAACACATTGACGACTCTCGGTTGTCGTAAAAATCTCGAGATTTCAAACAGGATGCCAAAACGATTAAAAATCGGTCTAGTATCGATCGACGAAAATTTTGCAATCAGGGTGAAATCACCAACACTTTAATCACACACCTCTGTCGAATCGACCTATCCCTGGGTCCGATCGATTTTTAACTATGCCGTAATGACCCTTGCAGATTAGCATGATCAAGCAGTCGATTTCTAATCGAATTCTCATGTTTATTGTGTTTATATTCCTTAACGGCTTCACCTGATAGGCTAGTTATCTCATGAGTAGCCAACTTAGAGAAAAGAATTATAGGCGCATCAATGAAAAGCCCAACTTATTCAATTGAAAACAGAGCCTGAAAAATCAGGATATCACATTAGTAGTCCATTAGCCAAACCCTAGGTGGTGCACCTAATGTTAGGTCGTGACGATCAACGCTTAAGGCATGCAAACACTATAGTGCTAATGCACTATCTTTCTGGTCTTTTTCATCCAAAGTGTGGTGTCACGCCCCGATCCTCAAGCGCGCGTCCATCCCTCACTGGTCAATTAAATAGCGATGTCCCAGAAAGTATTGCCGACCCATTCATTTTAATGCGCATGTGGAAACGACAATATGAATCCCCAAATAACAATCATATGGGATAGAAAAGCATGACCAATTTTTCAAACCAAAACAAACCGTATATAAACAACCAGGTGTATTTACAAGACCAGACTATTTACAAAAAGGTCGGCTCATTCCAAAAGGAACTATCCTATGACCTACTAGTCAGACCCGTTCGCCGATTCTAGTCTATCCACCTTTCCAAACTCCGGGGCTTCCGGTCCTCCACCAACATCATCTAAGGACTTGAAAATGGTTACACAATAACCAGTGAGACAGTGTCTCAGCAAGTTCAACCCCCTAAAATCGATTAGGAAACAAATACGCCCTAAGGGCTGCCTAAGCACAACACGAGTCAGAGAACTTACTTTAATCTCAATTCCTCCCTGCAATTCAACACAATTCATAATCTCATCAAGTCATATCAAAAAATTAAATTATTCACTCAGATCGACTCATCGATCAACCGACCTAATCGATTACATATCAATCAAACTATTCCCCAGTCATTCTAGTCAATACTATCCCTTCTCCAATATGACATATCAAGTCACCAAACCAAGGTTCATTCTCCAAGATGACATACCAAGTCACCGAGCCAACGTTCATTCTCCAAGATGACATACCAAGTCACCGAGCCAACGTTCATTCTTCAAGATGACATTTCGAGTTATCGAGTCAACGTTCATTCTCCAAGATGACATACCAAGTCACCGAGCCAACGTTCATTCTCCAATATGACATTTCGAGTCACTGAGCCAACGTTCATTCTCCAAGATGACATACCAAGTCACCGAGCCAATATATTTTAATGTCTTTCTCCAAGATGACATACTTAGTCATCGGGCCGACATAATATAACGTCTTTCTCCGAGATGACATATCGAGTCATCGAGCCGACATACTATAACGTTCTTTCTCACTTTTTTTATCATACTCAATAAAGTAGCCGTGTGTTGGTACATGGTTGGCCTTAACCAAAATATAATAATTTTCTTTCCATAAATTCCACCATTTCGTATGGTCCACCAAAATGTTTATGGCATTATAAACCGACGCTCGGTTATTTTCCAATTAAATACTGAAAATAAATAAAGTTAGGAATATATCCTAAAATCACAATTTACACCAAATCAGTATGAATTCAAGCTCAATTAAATAAACAGAACACACCATCACATCGGCATAAAATTCCGATCACCGATTACCTCGGTCTAATTTTCGGAAAATAAATAATTAAATAAATATGGAAATTAATTAATAAATGCAATAAATGCATACTTAGGTCCGTAATGCCTAATTATATGTTGGAACGGGCCCGGAAAAATTCCGAGACTTGTTGAATAAATACTATAGCCTATTTACTCGCTAATTGCACTAATTATCCACCTAACATGTATTGGCAATTAATTAAATTCACTAATCTAATCTAACTAACCACATAATCCAGCTTAGCCTAAATTAAACAACCCTTAAGCATAATTAACCTACTAAGCGAGGATTAGTGAGTTAAACTCACTTGTTTTGCGATCTGCTCGGACCAAAACGACGGGGACGCGATGGGGCTCAATTTCTCCAAAGTGACGACACCAACGGGGCACTACTCGGGCCCAAAAATTGGCCCGCAAAGCTCACGATTTTTTGCTCGGACTAAAAAAAAACCGTTGCCGTTCAAGGCGAGTTGAGGCCGATCTCGAGGCTGCTGGCGGACTGGAAAATTGGGACGGTGTGGGTCATTGATGCGTGGAGTGGACTTCGGTGGAGGCGGCAGCCGGCGTGAGCTGCTGCAGGCATGAGGAACAAATCGAGAACGTGGCTTCTTCAGTGGATGTGCGGGCCTTGCAGACGGTAAGGGCAGAGAAAAGAATAAATAAAAAGAGAGAGTGAGTGGAAGAGACGCAGCAAGAGGTCGACGGAAATGGGTGCAGGCAAAAGAGAAAAAGGCGAGGGGGATAAGTATGACCCCAAAAGTCAAAGATGTGGGGGAGGAAAATGGGGAGAATATTGGGTGGGTCTTACCCTCCACGTAGGCGTATGGGTAAGACAATCAGCGATCGACACGTGGCTCCACGTAGGCGCCACGTAAGCGAGGGCGTCAGGCGTTCAAAATTCGCGCGGGCCGCTTGTGGGGCCCACCACTCTAACGCTCCCCTCGCTCTCTGCTCTCCTGCGACACTGCGCCGTCGAATCGTCCTCTCTCTCCTCTCTCTCTCTCCCGTTCTCGTTCCGTTCCGTTGCGGGGAGAACAAAAAGTCGCACAGGCTGCTTCTCTTCCCCCTCCTCTGCTCTCTCTCTCCATTCTCGCCGACGAGCTCTCTCTCTCCATTCTCGACTCCACGCCCCTCAAGCCGGTTGCCTCCGTCGCCCTTGACTCCGACACCGATGACACCGCCTCCGCCCCCGACTCCACGCCGATGACACCGACTCCGCCCCGACGCCCCTCTCGCGACTCCGACGCCCTCGACTCCGACGCTCCTCAAGCCGGTTGCCTCCGACGCCGACGCCGCCGCCTCCGCCTCTGCCTCCGCCCTCGACGCCCTCTCGTGACTCCGTCGCCCCCGACTCCAATGCCCCTCAAGCCCGGTTGCCTCCGTTGCCCCGACTTCGACGACACCGCCTCCACCCTCAGGCCCCTTCCCTTCCTCTCCCCCGTTGCCAACTCCGTCGTATCTCGCTGTTCCGGGTGAGCACCACTTCCGATTCCTTTCTCCGCTCGCTCACTCGCGATCGACGGCCTGAAAGTGATATGTGCTCTTGATTCAGCTTTGGTATCTCGCCGTCGTGAAAGGTTAGTAGCGGATGTAGTCATGAACTCGAGCTTACGGATTAAAGTTGTCAAACTCCAATGTCCCATATCCCGAATCACCTAGCTAAAGATTATTTGCATCCTCAAGTGATCTGGCTTTGCAATTGATGTGCTTCAGGGAAATAATCAGCAATAGCGTCTGGCGTAATATGTGGATACGGTAGGCTCTCTGATAGTGATGATTTGTCTGCATGGATTAAATGAAGTGATGGTATTTTCAAATGGCAATCTGGATAGTCATTTGTTGAGATCATTAAATTGAATGTGCAGAGCTTTTGTACTCAGAGAACTTGGATAGAGTGCAATGTAGTAATCTGTGGACAAACTAATACCTGGAAAAGTGCCAGCATTATAGCATATAAGTTATAGCTCGCTCACTGTGTGTGTATGTGTATGATGACTAGCTTCCTATGGCTTAAATCAAGCCTTTGAAAGAACAAGCATTAGTAAATTGACTGATGTCCGTAAGCATCTGTATTGAGTCTGCAGTACCCCCAAAACTTCTTGTTTACATTGGTTTTTAACTTTAAATGATGGGATGCCTTTCTTGCTGCCAGTGGTTTATAAAGCCATGTATATGGAAGATCTATGTCTTGTGTGCAGATAGTATATGAATTATACTAGCTCTCAGTGTTCTACTTATTGAATCTGCTGTCCTCTATATCAGTACTTGGGATAATTCTGTCTTTTTTTTTCCCTGGTACAACACCTCTGCATCAGGGGCTGCAAAAAATGCTGCCAGAAGTATTCTTGATGATGAGGACGATTTAAAAAATGATGAAACTTGTACATTGTATGTCCTAGATGCCCATGAGGCTGTCATTAGCATGCCAAGTGATTTCATATTTTAATGGCATGTCCTTTCCAATCTCTCACTTTATGGAGATACATAAATGAATGAAGAACCTGATTCATGTGACGCTTCTGTAACTACAGTTTTTTTTTCCATAGATAGATATAAGTACGGATGAAAATGTTTCACTCATTAAGCTCCATTGTCTCCCTATATGATGCATCTAAAACTACAGTTGAAATTCTATGTTCGTCTCTTTATCTGAATGGACCTCATTAAGGTGGATAAGATGGAGAGCCTGTTTGCAATGTCAATGCTTTACAGTTGGAACTGACAGCTCTGTTTTCGGTTCCTAGGTAACGAGAAACTACGGCGCATTGAGAAGATGAGATACTATGGTTCCATGCCTTGTCACCAGTGCCTTTCGCATGTTGAGTGCATTTGTTAAACTTTTCGTATTTTTGTTCTTGTTTGAGGACCGTGCTCTTGCTACGGTTAAGGGGATGCTAGAGTCGCTCCTGTTTTCACGGGATTATCTCTTATGGCTATAGGGCGGAATCCCCATTTCTGAGTTTCTTGAGTAATGTATGCTATTGGCAATGATAGGCTATGTATCCTATATTTTTGGTCAAAATAAGACTTTTATATTACTGTTACTTTTTTAATACGTTGACATGCATCTATTTGCACAATCCACTGAAGTAACATCAGAACATTTCTTCATGGTTTCTAAAAAGCTGTTTCATGGATTCTCATAATTCGACTCATGCATTCAAGGATCACTGAGTCATCTTAAGTTCTGCTCTAAGGTACTTAATCTAGTTTGGCCTCATGCTCTCACTCTGTTTTTAGGAATTTGTCTACCTTAGCCATTATGGAAAGAATTCCAAGCAGGTGGCCACGTCCTGTGTGGCATCCTCCATGGAAGAACTACAGGGTGAGAATTGTGGCCTAATTTTTCTGGCAGCTAGAAGAAAGTTCTTGTTTTGTTTCAGTAATAGTTATGGTGTCATGTGATAATTATACATTTGAATTTATCATACAGCTGTGTCTTGTCCATGTTATCGTATCAGCAGTTATTTGTTCGCTTACTTGGATTGTTATGTGTTTTGTTTTCTCCTTTTTGTATGTGCAAGGTCATAAGTGGGCATTTGGGATGGGTGAGATCTATTGCATTTGATCCTAGTAATCAATGATTCTGCACTGGCTCTGCAGATCGAACAATTAAGGTATTAAGCTTTTACAATTGTGCTTTTTGATGATTCCTGGTCTTCTTTTGTTTGTAAAATTTGTTGATCATAGATGCTCACTTTCTAGTTCTTTGGTTGCTACCATTTGCTAATTTAAATTTCTATGTATAGTTCTTTTGGTTAGTTGAACGAGATGATTTGGTTAGTTGAATGAGATGATTGTTAGAATCATTGAGTCGCCAGAAAGTTGATCACTTTTTTTCTATGGCAGCATTTTGTTCTAAAACTTTTTGAAGTTGTATCCTTAATTCTAATGTTATTTCGAATTGCATGATCTCTGTGATTTAATTGTATAAAGTACAATTTGAGATGGAAATTGCTATTAAAAGTTTTGAAATAGATGAGCGTTGACATTGTAGAGATGAATTCTAAATGCCCCCAACCAGAGGGGGTCTTAAGTTGACTCTTTTTCTCTTCTTTGCATGCATTCTGGTTGACCATATGCTTTCTTCATCAACTTCCCTTTTTTGTGAAATCTGCGCATTTAAGCATTCTATATTGATATTCTTTTCCTAGATATGGGATCTAGCAAGCGGAAGGCTGAAGCTAACGCTGACAGGACATATTGAACAGATTAGGGGTGAGTGCTTGACATAATAAATGATTAGTAGTTTGAACTTGTTTTGGCTAGCTACTTTTCAGATTCTGACAGTTCTGTTGTTACTGATCAACACAGTAAACTAGAAACAAAAAACCAGAAGCTATAGTTTTTTTTAATGAGGAAGAGAAGCACAGAAAAACAGAGCACAAACTTACGTACGTCTTGTGCTTAAGAAAAAAAAAACTATCGAGTACAACCACTAAATACAAAGTAAAAACTGCTCACGTACGTGCAATACATAACTGCACACAAACGTGCTATTAACTTCCTAGAAAATAACAAAAAACACTAAATGCATAACTAAATGAACATGGCTGTTTTTAATAAAAAAACAGAGTAAAACAGAAGAAAAACAGGACAAAAAAACAGCAGCATTGAGACATTATAATCCAACAAACTCCTCCTTGGATCGAGTTGCTGCTGCATGCTCAATTTTCTTTCTTAATACTTCAAATCTTCCAGCTTGAAGTGGTTTGTGAACATGTTTGCAAGTTGATCTTCAGATCTGCAATAAACCAGCTTAACTTCACCATTTTATTGCACCTCACGTAGAAAGAAGAACTTAACCTTGAAATGCTTAGTTTTGTCATGAAAAACTGGATTCTGAGATATTGCTAAAGCGGCCTGATTATCCACATTAATTTCAATGCAATCACTAGAATTCAACCACAGATCCTTCATTATCTTTTTCAGCGACAAAGCTTGATTTGCAGCTGCGGTAGCTGCTATAAACTCAGCCTCTGCAGTAGACTGAGTTACAATCTCTTGCTTTTTTAGAACACCGGGAGAAACAAGCGGAACCAAAATTGAAACAATATCCAGACGTACTCTTCATGTCATCTCTTGAACCAGCCCAGTCACTATCAGAAAATCCTTGCAAATTAAACTTCTGACCTTTCTTAAACTTCACCAAAGAACAATGTTCCTTTGAGATATTTCAAGACCCTTTTCTGCAATCAAATGTAAGCGACTAGGACTACTCATAAACTGGATAAAACACTCATAGCAAATAGAATATCTAGTCAGTTTGTTTGTAAGATACATGAGACACCCAATCAAACTTCTATACATAGAAGCATCTACTGCATCTATTCCATCATTCTTCTGCAGCTTCTCTTTAGCAGCCATAGGAGTGCTTACACTTCCATCGAAACTTTTTAGAATTTCCTTCATGTATTTTTCTGGAGATGAAGATCTCATATGAAGCTGTTTGACTTCCAGACCCAAAAAATAAGTAATCTTTCCCAAGTCTGACATCTCAAAAACTGCAAATAGATCTTGCTTCACCTTCTCTATCAATTCCATATCATTCCCTGTCACTAATAGATCATCTACATAAAGTGACAGAATTACAACATTGTGATTCACCTTCTTGACATAAAGAGTGAACTCACTTAAGCTTTTACAAAGCCAAAATCCTGCAAATATCGATCTATCTTCCCATACCAAGCTCTTGGAGCTGCTTGATCCATATAGAGCTTTCTTCAACCTGTATACACTCTCTTCTTGCCCTTTGATACTGAAGCCTTCAGGTTGTTCAACAAAAATCTCCTCCTCAAGCTCTCCATTCAGAAATGCAGACTTGATATCTAACTGAAATATAGGCCACCCCTTCTCTGCTGCAATAGCTAACAGTAACCTTATTGTATCAAGTCGTGCAATGAGGGCAAATGTTTCAGAATAGTCTACTCCCCATATTTGTGCATAGACTTTCACCACCAGTCTAGCTTTATGTTTATTAACAGAACCATCGGGGATTAAGTTTTGTTCTAAACACCCACTTAACCCCAATCACATTCTTATTAGGTGGTCTGTCAACAAGCTCCCATGTGTGATTTTTTTGAATCATTGTAATCTCCTCCTTCATTGCTGCAATCCACCTCTGATCTTCCTTAGCTTCCACAAAGTTAGATGGTTCGAGCATTGCCACATTGCTTCTTTCATAGATTTCAGCAAGTGATCTTGTGCCTCTCATTGATAAATCATCCATACTGTCTTCCAATCCATCTATAACTTCATCAACCTCTACATCGTTGCAGGTTGTTTTCGAACCGCTTTGCTTTTCTGCACTCTTTCCTTCCATCCAATTCCACTCATCTTTCTCTAGAAAAACAACATCTCTGCTTATAGTCACCTTCCCTGTCATAGGGTGAAAAATTTTGTAAGCCTTTGATTGGAGACTGTACCCGATAAAAATTCCAAGCTCTTGCTTTCTTATCCAGCTTGTCCCTCTTGACCTCAGGAACATGAGTGTAAAACAAACACCCAAAAACCTTCAAATTTTTCACAGAAGGTTTAACACCATACCAGACTTCAAAAGGTGTTGACCTCTCTAAGGCCTTTGTGGGCAATTTGTTCAACGGGAACACTGCAATATTAGCTGCTTCGGCCCAGAACTTCTTAGGCAACATCTTCTCCTGCATCATACATCTGGCCATCTCCATAATACTTCTATTTTTCCTCTCACTGACCTCATTCTGTTGAGGTGAATAGGGAGCAGTGAACTGCTGCACAATTCTTGCTTGCTCACAATTCAACTTATACTTGTGAGCGGTATACTGAACCATTATCGGACCGAGCATTTTAATTTTATTCCCACTTTGATTCTCAACTAAGGCTTTAAACTTCACAAACACATCAGCAACTTCAGACTTGGCTCGCAGAAAATAAATCCAACTCATCCTAGTCATATCATCAGTGAAGGTAATGAAATACCTGCTACCATTGAGAAGACTCGGACATAGGTCCACATAGATCTGTGTGGACCAATTGCAACTTCTCACATGCTCTCCAGCCTCCTCCTTTGAAAGAAATCTGACTTGCTTGCCAAGAAGACAAGTTCTGCACTTTGTGGAAATTCCTCCTCCAAACTTGGCAAGTCATCGCAAGCTATTTCTCTACATAAACGACATGCTCTTCCTGTGAACATGCCCAAGTCTTTTATGCCATATCTCTGCATTTTCTTCTTTGCACTTTAAAGCCATTTGTTGCATCTCTTGTGGCTTGAACATGAAACTCTTGTCCTTCATTGGGATTCTTAGCACTTCTTTGCTATCTGCATTATTAATAAGACATTCCTTCCCTTCGAACTTCATTTTATAGCCCTTCTCAACTAATTGACCAACACTTAACAAATTATGGTCAATATTTGGCACAAAAAGAACATCACTGATCAACTTCACCTCCTGATTTCCTTCAATAGCCACTTTGTACCCTTCCCTTGCACTTCGATATACTGTCCGTTGCCAATTCTAACTCGGACAAGTGACCTGTCTAGACTCCTAAACAGCTTCGAATTGCCAGTCATATGATTGGTACAGCCACTATCCACCAGCCATGCATCATTCCCAACAGAAGATTCAGAAAAAAGAAGCTATAAACAAGTGCTCTTCCTCAGTTTCATTCAATGCTACTTGTGCTTTCCTGCTTGCTGGTAATTTTTTCTTTGTAGATCGCTTCCATGTGACCCAACTTGTGACATCTGCATCTAGTATCGGGCTTTCTCCAACATCTAAAAAACTGATGATTAGTTCCACCACAGTATTGACAAGGCTTTTTGTTCATCTTCCATTTGCTAGACCCACCAGAGTTTCTTTCTTTTGCTACAAACTTGGAGTCATCGGCATTTTCTCTAGACTGAATCCATTTCTTCCCTTTGCCTCCATCATTTGACTTCACTCTAGCTTGCAGGCCTTTTCCTCTACAAACTCTTCTCTTCTCATCGGTCTTACGTGCTCCGTACTGCTGTGAGCATTTAACAAGTGCAAGCTTTATATCAGGTAAGTCTCTTGTATTTTCCAGAGACGCTATGGTGGCTTCGAACTTCTCTGGAAGAGACACCAAGATCTTCTAAACAAGCCTTTCATCCTTCAAGTCAGTCCCTAAAACTCTGATTTTATCAACTATCCCCACTAGCCTATCAGAGTATTCCTCATTGACTCAGACTCTTTTATCTGCTGTCTCTCAAATTCTCTCAAGAGATTCAGCACCTTCATACCTCTTATCTTCTCATCTCCTTCATATTCTTCCTTCAAGAAGTCCCATATGGCCTTTGCAGAGTCATGCTTCATAATTCTGGTAAAGATGGTAGGCGAGACAGCAGCATACAAGCAAGATTTTGCCTTGGCTTTTCTTGTGGTTCTCTCTTTATGAAGTTTGATTTGATTCATGGTCGGATTATCTGGAAGTGGAGCAACTTCATAATCATCCTCCACAGCTTCCCACAGATCATGACCCTCCAAAAATGTTGTCATCTTAACAGCCCATGCTTGATAATTCTCTCCAATAAATACTGGAGAAGCCATCGCAGAGAAACCACTCGACCCTGTCTCCATCACCCTTTAACTTCTTTACACTTCGATACTTGCTTCACTTCACAGTCCCTCAAGATCATACACGCTCTGATACCACTGTTGTTACTGATCAACACAGTAAACTAGAAACAAAAAACCAGAAGCTATAGTTTTTTTAATGAGGAAGAGAAGCACAGAAAAATAGAGCACAAACTTACGTACGTCTTGTGCTTAAGAAAAAAAAAAAACTGTCGAGTACAACCACTAAATACAAAGCAAAAACTGCTCACGTACGTACAACACATAACTGCACACAAAGCGTGCTATTAACTTCCTAGAAAATAACAAAAAACACTAAATGCATAACTAAATGAACGTGGCTGTTTTTTAATAAAAAAAAACAGAGTAAAACAGAAGAAAAACAGGACAGAAAACAGCAGCATTGAGACATTATAATCCAACAAGTTCCAACTCTATACCTTATTCAAATTACAAGCCTTGCAGTGAGTAGTAAGCATACTTATATGTTCTCTACTGGTGATGACAAACAAGTTAAATGCTGGGATCTTGACCAGAATAAGGTTGTGAATCTATCTCCTCATCAAATATGAAGCGCTGTGTTCAATTAGTTAAACACATTTTAATAAAGAATGCTTTCTGCTATTTCAGGTTATCCGATCTTCTCATGGTCTCTGTACTTCCAGATCAGAATCATGAAAGCGACGTGCTTCAAACCAAGCCTTCACCTAGGAAGCTCATCATTGCCAAGTCACTTGTAAATAAGCCTTGATTGATGTTTTACTTCGTCTTACTGTACTGGATGTTACAAAATTGCTTACGGGTATTACCCCAAGTGAACCCAATTACAGCCATGCTTAATAAGTATTGCCATGTTGAGGATCAGTAGAAACTGATCTTTGTACATACTTCACCTTCTTGTTCAGCCCACTATTCCAGATTTTATTTACCTGCAGTTGAGCGAAACTCAAGGCATATTCCACGATAAGAAGATGAATTGTTCTTTGGTAGAAATAGGAGTTAAGATTGCCGTCGTCTTCCTTAACAACTAGTTCACACTGGTAAAATCGAAAACTGCAGCTGTGCTTGCTGTTGCAATATTACTACGGCCCTGTAACTTGAGGATCTCCACTTCCGAGGGCCCTTATAAAAAAAGGCATAGGTGTACTAAATTGGAAAATCAGCATTTCTTCCTGCAACGTTCTCTTGTTAAGTCGATTTCACATTCTTCTCATAGTTGACTACTAATATTGTGAAAGTGAGGGAAGAGGTAGGGATTCTTATGCAACAACTGCCTATTTTCTCTGATTTTTAATTTCATATCATAAAATTGAGGTGCTTGGTGGTGTAAACAGGTTGCTTGAAGCTGGAGATGCTTGAAACAGGTTGCTTGGTGATTTTTAATTTTTTAATTTCTTATGCACACATGCACGAAAAGTTTGTTTGAAGCTGGAGATGCTTCACATTTTAGTCAGTTTGGTGCTTGAATGGATATTTGTCAATATTGCCTGAATATATTAATACTCACAATTGGTTACTTCACTTGAGAGGTTCACATATTGCATTTTTCTTACCTTTTTGGTGGTGGTGGTGGTGGTGGTGGTGGTTGGTGTTCTTTTTTTTTTCTTTGGGGTTGGCGCTGTGGTTTAATAGAGATTTGTACATTTGTACTGATTATTTCATTGTTCTCCTGAAGCTATTTGATATGTGCACCGAGAAAATATTCGTAATGTTCTAGTGAAGATTTATGCATCTGAAGGGATGCTTTGGGAAGTTATTATTAATGAAAGAGATAAAATTGCTACGAGAAAAGATATCAAGAGGGCATTTGGAATGTAGAGACAGTTTAGAATAGGTTGGCATAATGAATCTATTTTATCTAACAACAAAAATGTCAACTTAGTGTATGAAGAATTGGGTTTACAAATTGATGCGTGCCCTTGCTAATTTTATTATGTGGTAACTTATTTCGAGCATCTTGTTCACCCTTTAAATAATTAGGTATTCTGATCTGTATTCTTCATCGTGGATGGGGTCTCTCTCAGCAATTGTAGAGCATCTCTTCCATCGGATTGATTCTTAAGCTGAAAGGATTTTGAAATACATTAACTGCAAATCTCTGGATTCTGTTTCTGATGCCAGTTGTAACTTTGCAGGGAGCTGGAGCATGGATGCTTTTGGTGGAAAAGCTACTTTGTTTATCTAATCATTGTTCGTTGAGACTAATATGCTTGAGCATAATTGCAAGGAATATTGGTACCTTCATCCTCTCTGAGTTTTGCTGCTTTTGTCTCAAGTTGTGGAATAAAAGGAAAATTAATTGCGATTGTACATTATCTGGTTGGAGTCTTTTCTTGCGGTCAGCATTTTGTCTTTCTGGACTTCCATGGAAATAATATTTGGAATACTTGGTTGTCTTGTCTCTCTGCTAAGGTAACAATGGTATCTCATATTTGATTAGTTTTGTGTTGGTTAGTTAAGGAAGGTGAGAATAAACTCCCATCTCCAACAGCTCAGTTTCAGTGAGGCTTTATGTTTTGTCTCCTTGTCTATGAGATTTATTTTGCTCTATTGTATATATTTCAGAGCATCTGAGCTGTAACTGGTCCAATGGGGTGTCTACTTATTGTCAAGGTACTTCCTTTACTTTATCCTACCACCTTATAGAGTATTTTGGCATACATGTAAACTTGTGTATACAAGGGAAAAACAAAAAAATTTGTAAACGGCACTTTCATTGCCACGGAAATTCCGGGAGTTTATGCAGTTCTAACAGCCGCATAGACCACAAATACTTATTTCCCTGTGCTGACATCTGTCCAAAACAGAAGATCTAACAGAAGAAGGATTACAATCTCCCTTTTGCAGAATTATACAGGTGATCGCTTGAACTTTGGATTGGCTGCTGAGTTGGCTAAATCTGAAGGTTACATGGTTGAGGTACTTCCCCCGTAATTACTTCTAGATGTGATTGTGATTTTAACATATGCTGGAGACTAGTGTCAAAAGGTTACGCCTTATTGCAAATGGTGATTGTTGGAGATGATTGTGCTTTACCTCCCCCTCGAGGCATAGTCGGGAGGAGAGGATTGGCAGGGACTATTCTAGTTCACAAGGTTTGTGGTCTCTTTCTCTCTAAAAGGTTGTGCTTTAAATGTCCCTTTTGGCACTAAACAAGAATCTTTTCCTTCCCCACTTCTCATGGTCGACGCTTGTATCCTTAATTTTTGCCACCATCACTTTTATCTATTCAGTGACTACGTCAACTTTAAAAACTCTCATATTTTCTTCTTGTAATAGATCGTTAACATAGGAAACTCCTGTTTTTGGCAAATCAATTTGTAGAAAGTTTTTGAATTTTTAATTAAGAAAGTCAGAAGGACATCCCTTTCAGATTATTCTTCTGAAGTTTCCATGCATCTGGCAATATCTATGGTTCATTGTTGTTGAGAGACTCCACACTTCTTGGCCTACGTTTATGAGTAGTGAAAGTGAAGAATACTGATATGATTCTTTGCTTTCATTTTGTCAATATAAGGTTGCTGGAGCTGCAGCCGCAACTGGGCTCTCACTTAAGGATGTTGCAGCAGAGGCGAAGCCTGCATCCGAAATGGTTGGGAAGATGGGTGTTGCCTTGTTCAATGTCTTTTGTCTGTTAGGTGTTAGTAATGGCTGGCAAGCTTGAAGATCAGAGAGATTTATGTTTGCCAAGTGCATGTTCAATGCCTGGCGAAGACTTAAGAGTGTCATTTTTAGTTGATTGGATGGCTCTGCCTTAGGCATTGTTGAGAAGTAATCGTGATCGAAATGCAATATTGTGATGCTTAAGGTGATATATTGATTCTGATTTGTTATCGGTTTGTGTGCGCTTTAGGCGTTGGATAAGATTAGATACGAGAGCCTCACGGACGAGAGCAAGCTCGATGCGCAGCTCAAGCTGTTCATTAGGCTAGTGCCGGACAAGGCCAACAAGACCCTTTCGATCGCTGACAGCGGCATTGGCATGACTAAAGCAGGTAATGTAATTGGCTGACAGAGATTGATCAATTTTCTTGCGCGTCTTTTGGCTATGGCTATGTTCCTATCCGATAACGGTAACTGTTACGCTGAGTTCATTTAAGTTGTGAGATGAATTAGACAGATCTTGTGAACAACCTGGGTACGATTGTGAGGTCGAGGACGAAAGAATTCATGGAGGCATTGTAGGCGGGAGCTAATGAGAGCATGATCGGTCAATTTGGTGTCGGTTTCTACTCTGCTTATTTGGTGGCTGAGAAAGTCATTGTGACTACTAAGCCTAATGATGAGCAGTACATCTGGGAGTCCCAGGCCGGTGGTTCCTTCACCGTTACGAGAAATGTGAGTGGGGAGCAACTCGGCAGAGGGACCAATATCACCCTCTTCCTTAAGGAGGACCGAGTGAGTTCATTTATGGTTGCTTTTATGAATTGGTGGAAAAGATTTACTATGGTTTTGGATGATACATGATGCTAACAACGTCAAGTCTCTATTTTCCTCAGCTGGAGTACCTGGAAGAAAGAAGGATTAAGGACCTTGTGAAGAAGCACTCCAAGTTCATTAGCTACCCCATCTATCTATGGACTGAGAAGACAACCGAGAAAGAGATCAGTGATGATGAGGACGATGAGCCCGAGAAGGAAGAGGAAGGAGATGTTGAGGACGTCAATGAGGAGAAGGAAGAAAAGAAGTCCAAGAAGAAGAAGATTAAGGACGTTTCTCATGAGTGGCAGCTCATCAACAAACTGAAACCCATCTGGCTGTGAAAGCCAGAGATCACCAAGGAGGAGTATGCTTCCTTCTACAAGAGCTTGACCAATGATTGGGAAGACCATCTTGCCGTGAAGCACTTCTCTGTTGAGGGGCAGCTTGAATTCAAGGCTATTATGTTCGTCCCAAAACGTGCTCCGTTCGACCTCTTCGATACTCGCAAGAAGATGAACAACATCAAGCTCTATGTTAGGAGGGTTTTCATTATGGACAACTGCAAAGAGCTCATTCCAGAGTATCTTGGATTCGTGAAAGGAGTTGTCGATTCTGATGACTTGTCCCTCAACATTTCTCGTGAGATGCTGCAACAGAACAATATTCTGAAGGTCATCAGGAAAAATCTTGTCAAGAAGTGCATTGAGATGTTCAATGAGATTGCAGAGAACAAGGAGGACTTAAAAATCTATTTGATGGTTGAAAGTGTTTACTTATTTAGTCAATTGATGATAATATTTCGTATTTTAATAAATTAATTTTATAAAATGTATCGTGAATATTTATTTGTCAATGATTATGGAGTTTCTTATAACAACGTCCACCAATACTTATTTTTCATTAGAAAGTTTTCATACCGATGTTTACTTAAACAATGCTGATGAGTAGCACCAAGATGTGAATTAGTAGTGAAGCTGCAGGGCATGAAAAGATGAGCAGACATTTTTTCCACATTCATATCATATTTGGATCTAATTCTTATATTTAGTAGTGAACTCAAGTGCCAAAGGAGTAGGACATCACGGATTTATCGATCATTCTCCGCAATTTAGTCATTGATTACTTGATAGTATGATGTCGTAATGATGGACAAATGTCCAATTTAGTCGTTGATTATTTGATAGTATGATGTCGTAATGATGGACAAATGTCGCATTGACTCATAATCGGGCTTAGAATTTAAGCTTTGACGTACACTCCTAAGTCAAAATGAAGAATGTTAGATTTGAATGTTAAAAAAAATATATTAGTACACAATTATAACGCACACATAAATGCTTGATGGCAAGAGTATTGGCACTATAGGACAAGACAACGTTCATAACCCATAATGGATCATCAATCAGAGTAGCTGCAAAACCTCCATAGACAGTGTTCATATCCATGACATTTCTTATTTTATCAGTCCCAAGTGCAGGTAGTACTTTCTTGTAGTGCTTTGCCCGCACCTTCCACTTACTATCATCGTGCTTGAAAGCACTCGCGCTTCCTCCTCGTATTTCTGACATGCGCTCAGGTGCAACGTGCAGTCGCTCAGGCCAATTGGGGATGGATTTGAGACTGATATTCTTGAGCTTTGGATCCGGAACAACCACGCAAGGATGGAGCAGAGTATACCAAGCAGAGTCCAGCTCAAGGCTGTCATCGCATTTCGATGGGTAGGCATCAGGTTTCGCAAGGCGATTGTAGCAACTGCTGTTTGAGGTTTTCTGCCACATGGCGATGTCATCCTTCTTGTTATACAGCTTGAAGCACATTGAGGTGAGAAGCTTCTGCAGTTTGTCATAATCTGACTTCTGTTCCTGCACGGTGGTGTTCCATCCACGCCAGCGGTTTTGGTAGTTGACTGGTGGTCCTGAGAGGACCCAGAAACCTCCAGGCCGCAGTATCCCGTTGATTTCTAGGAGGTATAATCCACCTGTGACCAATGCACTTTCATAAGTAAGAAAAGAGAGATCTCATACCCGACATCCAATTCTTCCTGGTATTTAGATTCAACGCATCAGGAAAAGGAGTTACCAAATTTAGTCCACGGAATAAGGCATCTTGAGCAGTGGGCCATATCGAATGAGTTTGACGGGAAAGGTAGCCATTGCGTAGAGATGATGCCTAGTATTGCCGGAATCCCCCGTTCCAAGGCAAATTGGACTTGAGCTTCATGATTATCTCGAGGGGCAAGAGAAACGGTTAATATCCCATGATCCAACAAATTGCCTCCCCAACTTGCAACCATTGATTATCTCAATGGGTGTTCGAACTGTGCCATCTTTCATACCCGGGATCAGATCTTGCATCAAATCAACATATGCACTCACACCCTTGGGAAACATCGTACCGCCACCAGGAAAAAGAAACTTCTCTCCTTGCTTTCTCAGCCAGTTCTGGTTTGATATCTCTTTTGATCCAATCATATGGCACGTTCCTATGACCCGATCCACATATCCATTTTCACTATTGTGTCATGAATTCATAAATTTCTGTTTTCTAGTATGATTGAGGAAACACAATTACCTGTACCAACATTCGTCCCTGCTCTTTCGCCATCTGATCGGCGGCTTGTACCCTTCTCGTGGTGGGACCAAGCATTCCTTTCTCTCAAAAACCGCCGGGCAATGGCGCTCCATGAAAGTCAGACGATGCATGCCATACTTCCTCCACCTCTGAGCCCAAAAGAAGAAAACCACATACCTTAGATTCGTTCTGGTAGATCAGATCACAACAAACTATTTGGTCTGCTCGTACCCTAGGATCCGTGCAGGGAGTGTAGTCTTGGTAGTCTAAGCTACACTCAGGGAACGAGACAAACTTCATCTGAAGTGGAGCAAAAAGAAACCACAGATAATCAAGGAAAGCAAACTAATTGGACACGCTTCATGTGATTTCATAATTCCTTGAGATGAGAGGCATTCCCCAATTCAGTTGTCAATAATACTTTTATTCATCGATGTTCTCTCTTCAGAATAACTGTTGACTTTCAAAAAGAAAAACTCACAGTTAAAAGAGAAAAGGCAACAAAAGGAAAAGTTAGAACTCGAAAGATCTTCATTGAAATGGACGCCCACCAAAGTATATAGCGTCACATCCACCTGAGTTTTGACTAAAGCAGAACCTAATTAGCAAACCAAGATCCGCAGAAGAAACATAAAGAATGCAGAGTGCAATCGAAGTGATAGTACTCTGTTGCCGAGGGGCAACTAAATCTGAGGATACCACCCAAGAATCAGTAAATTTGTGACGACCCATCTAGTCCTTGCTCAAACAAAATCTAACTGTGATAAGCAATGACTGGTCAACTGAATTTGCGGAGCTAGGAGCAAGAAGAGAACAAGAAACAAAGTTTACACCCAAGAACAACCAGATCCTCTGCGAATTACTTCGGAAGAGAACGGAGAAGAGCGAAATGGACGAAGGTGGGGTCAAATGTCAACGGGATCTGCGTTACATGCGACAGAGAAGGAAGAAGAAAAGCAAAGTACCAAAGAAGGAAATGAACAGTTGCGAAACAGAGCAAGAACAAGAACAGGAGTCAGAGAGAGAGAGAGAGAGAGAAGAGAGAGAGAGAGAGAGAGAGAGAAGAGAGAGAGAGAAGAGAGAGAGAGAGAGAGAGAGAGAGAGAGACGAGATGAGGAATTGAGATGAGCTCCTAGGACTCACAAGGATATAGGCATCAACATTAGCATCTCTCCCTCCCTATACATGGCTTTATAAACCACCGGCGGCAAGAAAGGCATCCCATCATTTAAAGTTAAAAACCCATGTAAACAAGAAGTTTTGGGGGTATTGCAGACTCAATATAGATGCTTACGGACATCAGTCAATTTCACATCCTTGTTCTTTCAAAGGCTTAATTTAAGCCATAGGAAGCCGGTCATCATACACATACACACACAGTGAGCGAGCTATAACTTATATGCTATAATGCTGGCACTTTTCCAGGTATTAGTTTGTCCACAGATTACTACATTGCACTCTATCCAAGTTCTCTGAGTACAAAAGCTCTGCACATTCAATTTAATGATATCAACAAATGACTATCCAGATTGCCATTTGAAAATACCATATTTTAATTTAATCCATGCAGACAATTCATCACTATCAGAGAGCCTACCGTATCCACATATTACGCCAGACGCTAATGCTGATTATTTCCCTAAAGCACTTCAATTGCAAAGCCAGATCACTTGAGAATGCAAATAATCTTTAGCTAGTTGATTCAGGATATGGGACATTGGAGTTTGACAACTTTAATCCATAAGCTCGAGTTCATGACTACATCCACTACTAACCTTTCACGACGGCGAGATACCAAAGCTGAATCAAGAGTAGTTTGCTTCAAATTAGCAGATCCTCTTCCC
Organism: Eucalyptus grandis; assembly: GCF_016545825.1. Classification (NCBI taxonomy): domain Eukaryota; kingdom Viridiplantae; phylum Streptophyta; class Magnoliopsida; order Myrtales; family Myrtaceae; genus Eucalyptus; species Eucalyptus grandis. The sequence continues at coordinate 27,986,273 of NC_052616.1, forward strand.
CTGCCCCTTCCTCTTGTAGAAGTTTTCCCTCTTCCTAGATCTGAAGTAGCACGGGAGGATCTAGAAACTCCCAATGATCCTTTCCGGCCTCTGGTGGCAGATTTTGAGCCGAGTATCTCTGTTGTGTCCTCATCATCGATAAAAGAAACTGTGCTTCCTATTCCGGCAGCACTCCTATTTCTAGCAGCCTGGGCAGAATTTAACATGAAAAATTTAGCAGTTAATGGCTTCACAGAGAAACTCATAAGAATCCAAGAAGGATAATCAGCACTACAACTAGATTTACCTCCACAGAAGGAGCACTGGATGTTCCATGTGGGGTGTCACTGGGATGTGCAGAACGTTCCTTAACGCGTTCCTGAATATAAAGAAAAAAGTCAATTAAGCATCAATCTTTACTTTAGGCAGCACTTGGCAGGAAGAAGATGAGTTAAAAAGAACTTCAGCCTATCGTCAACGGGAATTAAAACCAACAGGCAAAAATAATGCTCGAGACTGTATCCAAGCTCCTAGTTTCTCTTATTGAAATGCCCTTCTGTAACTGCTGGAAAGACCTTACAAAAAGATATACAAGAAATTCCTGCTTTACTCTAATAATAGCCACAATCATAGCAGAAAGTTAAAGCCTGACTACAGATTGAAGCAAATGAGCTAAAGCCCCAAAAATTTGGAAGAACTCCACACATTAAATGGTTGGATGAGACTAAATTCACCACATTATAAGGATAACAAGTCTCAATAGATAACTTCTTGCCTCCAAAACTCGCCGACTTTAAGAATTAGATCCTCCTCCTCGCATTTCAAGGTGTCGGAATCCCTAGCAATTTTGTTCTGCACATGTTCATAAACAAAAAAGTATCAACACAGAAGCATAACAGAAACATAACATTTAAAATAAGAATGAACTTTTGATCAGCAGACTTGTGGTTGTCTTTAGCTTGCAGAAATATTACCTTCCCCCACGAAAACATTTAAACTAAGAATGAACTCTTAATCAGCAGACCAGTTGTAAACTTGAGAAGTGAACTCTGGCAGAAGCCAAAAAAAAAAAAAAAAAAAAATGCAAGCGCACTTTATAAAAATGTTTAAGTGACCAAGGAAGATCGTTCAGTCCAACCATCACCATACAACAACACAGCAACCTGCGATCCTATGAAAGATATACACACCAAATAGTAATCTCTAATATGAATACATGCAATTCATTGAAACAAACAGGGCATCTTAAAGTCCCATTTATTGTATCACATGTGGAAGCATGTATCTCTTTGAGAGGACAATTTTTTCAAGCTCTTTCTGATTTTCTCTTAATTGAAAAGAAGCCTGGACAGAAGTTTGATGATGTTGGGGCCACAAAAAATCTTAAAACAATATGTCCAGCATTACAACAAATATTTACGATATGGAGGCCCAATGCTGTACATTATAAACAAACGCCTGATCTGACTTTTTAGGGAAAATTTGTTGTTACTATTATGCCTAGTTGAGATGAGAACTTAGGCTTTTTGCACTTTTCCACAAACATGACAGACATGTAAAATGGATACTTTGCAAGTCCATAATTTATAGACACAAAAACATGCAGAAAGTTATTAAACCAAGCATTTGGCCACTCATCACATACCACTCCAGCAGGATCATCATGATTTCCATGAATGCTGAAGACTGGCAAGCCAACATTGAAGTGAGGGTCTTCATAATTCACATGGCCAAACCTGGGAAGACAAGAGTGATCTATTATAGACATAAGACCAACACCTAAAATATATGTACAATTCATTCACAGAAAAATGGTGCAAATGGATGCAAGAATTTTGATTTCAGCACAAAAGGGTGATATCGTATATTTTTGTTTTCTTTTTTGAGGGAGTTGGTTGCAACTTTTTCTCATCTCTCATATAACACAAGGTTGCTACAATTAAATCATGCAGCATGTCCTTCATTATCGTCCATTCCTCCAACAAGTAAAAAAAAAACAGAGCCATCATGTGTGAAACAGTAATTACATATTTTGAAAATTTACGGTCTGGTCGCTAACAACTTCAATTAAATGCAATTACCCTTCAGAATCAAAGCTTTACTAATACAATTATTTTTTAGTAGATAATTATGTCTTGCAATTAAAGAGGGTGAATAAATAGAATTTGCCATAGGTATTATACATTTGACAAGTCATTTCTTTATTCAAAGGCAATAAGAAAGGCAAAAATATTGACTTGGAAAAAGAAGGACAAATAGAGCGAAAAACATAGCCTACTAAATTCCAACTCTTTGACCCAAAAAAGAAAAATCATCGAACTCCACTTGTCAAAAGATCTGTACCACTTTCAATCCGACCCTTTCTTGAAGCCTTAGAGAAGATTAAAATATCTTGAGGATTAGCAACCTACAAAAAGAAAAATCATTACTCCTTTTTTGGTAGCGCTGTCAAAGACTACACCGTGTGCACCTTCTAATATGCATTTACCTTTCCAACATACTTTTGTCCAAACCTTTGAGGATTTATCGTCATAAATCTGGGGTAATCCACCTGCCACATGAATGAGGAGTTTAAAATTCACTCCGAGAATGCAGACACTAGTGGCAAATATCAATTCCTATCATCAAGTAAATAGAGTTGTGAGAGTGTTTGACATCCATGGACAGAATCAAAAGCAGTGATAAAAAATAGGATTTTCTGTGCCACAAGGAAAGGAACTAGGAACCAACATGTTACAAGTAGCATGATGAAAAAAATAGTAGAAATAGTTGAAAAGGAGTCATATTTTATGGCTAAGTTGAGAAGGGACAGGTAGTGCTGATTAAAAAAAGGAAGAGGTTACCTTTATCTATATCAATGGAAGTTTCAGCTCAGACCTATTAGCTGCCTTTTTGCTGAACTTGTAAACAGCACAAGCACTATACTATATGACGGTTCCTCTAGGCTATTTATGTTGCGACCATGCATTATCTGTGCTTTCACAGGGGCCTCCGGATTCATTCATCCCAAGATGTTGAAAAGAGTTTGATGACCCCTGTACAAGAAAATGACAAATATATTAATATTTATCTAAATAATATGCTTAGATAAATGTCTTAAATAATCCCATATCAATAAAAAGTAAATTGTACCTGACTTAGAATTGTTCCATGAGATCTATTATTGTACTCTCCAACATCTATCCAAAAATAAGCTACTAATAGTAAATATTACAATTGTAACAAAAAGTTGAAATAATAAAATATTCATAATAAAATGAAATGGAGAAAATCCATTGGCGGCATGATATATGATGATTGCATCTACATTAAAAAAAATGACCCCTTTACCATAATGCAATTAAATTATCATAATGATTGTAACTTTTGAGAAAGTGTTTTCTACCATTATAAAGAGGCATAGTAACTTGAAAAATATACAAATTGATTGATCACCAATTAAACTCTTTATACATAGCTATTCAATACCTGATTAGGAAATTGGCAAAATCCATTCATAATCCCCGATGGCATGATGTATGGTGGTTGCTGCATCTATACAAATTTTTTTACCAAATTAGTAAAATGTAAATAAAAATGGAAAGCTAAGAGCAACATACCTGATTATGAAAATTCATGGTAGGACCACTAATGTTGCTTGGATAAAGGATACTTTGAAACTGATTTTGATTACTCAAATAATTTGGAAAATGAGTTTCACTATGTGTTGCTTGAACAACCAACTCTACATTAGAAAGCAACAAAATGTTAATTAGCATCATGCAACATAAACAGAAAATTTAATCATGCAACATAAACAGAAAATTTAACTTATCATATTAACCAAAATAATATGTTACCTCGATTGTCTATTTGCATTGGGGGCATTCCTTTGATAGATTTTTCTTCTTTTTCTCAGTTGAACTTTTAGTTTTCCATAACCGATTCCCTTTCCTTTCCTTCGATGGGGGTCTAATATCGAGATATCGCACAAAGAAGCCTCATTATCACCATCATCACCAACATCATCAGCCACGGCCATACTTGAATTATATGATGAAATTTGAGCATTCGCTATTTGCATATTCTCCCTCACTATCTACATAGTGTTTACATCTTTGGCTCCCAAACTCATCAGCTTAAAAGATTCTTGCATTAATGTGCAAAATCGATTAAATGTAGACGGACCAGGTGGCAAAGATTCATCATTCACAATCCCTTCTTTGGCACCCTTAGTCCATCTTTTCAAAATATAGGGAGATGGAATGCTCTTAACTATCGATTTATTTTGATTCAACACGTACAATGCATGGCGACACAACCACCCTTTTGACTCAAATAATTTGCATTCACAAGAAATTGATAACTCTACAGGGTTAAATTTGACAAGGTATTCATGCCGACACCTTATGGTACATGAATAAACAGATCCATCAAATGTAGTACCTGAAACATCTTCAGAGAGACATTCCATTAATTCTTTATAAAACTTATGAAAAATAGTATGGGTATAGACTGAAGCAGCATGTTTTAGGAGCTCATTAGACGAAACCTCCACCCTGGGCTTCCCATGAGATCTGTAATCATCTTGAATTTCAATTTCTCTCATGTGGTTTAGTTGCTCTTCATAATAGTAGACAAATTTATAAGGGATGACGTCTTCTTGAAATACGCTGGGAGACATTATTAGTGCTTTCACTTCTTTGACTTGACCTTATACCACATGAAAAAATATCACGACCAAAAGCTGAACTCCATTTATGTCTAAGGCCATATAATCTCTGAAGCCAATTGTTGTTCTGAGTATCCCACTCCTCTTCCATTTCCATCCAAGTAGATTCAAATTCATCCTCCGATTTGCATTTATACATAAGCCTAAAAAAATACTTATCTCTAAAATCCGACTTACGGTAAAACTGTGGAATGTTTTTAATGGCATTTTGTATGATGTGCCAAGTGCATAAACGATGATGTGTATTCGGAAACACCATTCTAATGGCTTTTTCCATGGCTTGATCTTGATTAGTTAATATGGTTTTAGGAGCCTTATTTCCCATAGACTCCAAAAACACATTAAATAACCAAATGAATGATTCCGCCGTCTCATCCAACAAAAATGCACAACCAAACGGAGTATTTTTCCAATGGTGATTAACCACAACAAAAGGTGCACAAATCAAACTATATCTATTAGTTCGATACGTGGAATCAAACACTACCACATCACCAAAACAATCACAATCAAATTTAGACAAACTATCTCTCCAAAATAAATTTGTCAATCTACCCTCTTGATCTACTTGTACAGCGTAGAAAAACATTGGGTTTTGCATTTGCATGCGATGGAAATGATTCAAAAGTTATTGACAATCTCCCCCTTCCATAATCTTATAGCTTTCTATCTATAAAAAATTTTGACAATCACGTAGAATGAAACCCAAATTTTTACTTCCACTTGCTTCATTTGCTAAGAACTTATATGCCGAAGTCCCACCAATGCCTGCTTTCATCATGTCAGTTAAAACACTTTTGCAAGTATCGGATATCATCCTTCCACATCTAATCATATGCTTTTGATTTTCCAGTACAAATGCATGATTATGCTCAGAAACATACTCTATAACCTCATAAACACCATTATCAACCTTAAATTTGATATGAGCAAGACACCCACATCTAACTTCAGCCCTCTGAAATTTCTTTTCTTGATCAGATGAGGTGACAGAATGGCCCTCACAATTGCACAAAAATATTCGTCGGGTTATTTCTCCTTTTGTATTTTTAACCGTATGACCCTTCCTCACTCCAAATCCTTTACCAATTGCATAAGCCACATACTTATGATACGCTTCAACTTCCTTGGAAAAAACCATCCCAATGGCAAACTCAAAATCATTTTCCATATCATGCATTACATGTGCAAGATGGGAAGTTTCATGCTGCAACGAAATGAACAATAAATAATCAATAAAAAAATATCAAAAGAAAACAAAATATATTTTACATTGTATGGGTAAAGAATTACCTCTAATTCAGCCATTCGATAACTTTACACATGCAAATTAACTGAGGTGATGTCTTCAAAGTAGAAATAATTCTTCAAGAGTTCCCTTCTAATAACTGAGGTAATGCTTGATTAGATTTCAAATATGGTCAGTCCCATCATCGTTGAGGTAGCAACAGATACAGGAAATCAGTGACAACCTTTGGATAAATAGTTGGCTGCATTCAATGCAAAACTATAAACAGGAGAGCATGACTACTGGAAATAAATGATCTAATCAAGGTCTGTCTAATCAATCATGGAGTAAAAGAGTGAACTTCTTCTGGATTACCATCCATCTCTCTTGCACCATGAGATAGAATTTTGGTTTGACCACTGAACTGAATATTTTGACAATCCCACTCAAACATACATAATGATGGGCATTTGAATAATGATGCAAGAATGCCACTCTATAGGCAAAATAGTACATGGCCAAAGGCACGAATGAAGCTTCAAGAACAATAAGCAGAAAAATTTTCATATACCTCGACAGGCCACAATAGATTACCCAACTTTCCGCAGGCATTCAGAACCTTCATTGTAGATACTGCTGAGATAACACCTAATGATCCATCGAATATTCCAGCATCAACAACAGTATCCTTTGTCAAACAAAGAACTATAGAATATTAGAACAAATGATTGAGACACGTGTCGGCGGAGGTGGAGGTGGGTGTCGGCGTCGGCATCGCGGGCAACCAGCAGAGGAGAGAGTGCGTCGGTGTCGACGTCAGTGGGCAACCAGTGGAGGAGAGAGAGCGTTCTTCTCAATTAGAGTATGCTATTCACTAATTGCACGACGGAGAGAAATGTAGTGCTGCATCTTACATCGGAGGAGGTCAAAAGGAAGAACACGACAATCTAAAACGAAAACGGGTATCAGTCAATTAAATTCATAGAGAAAGAACGAGTATCGACTTGACATGAGGGCGTTTTCTGAAATGTAGGTGTTCTTGGTGAGAATCAGCAGCAAAAGCAAAGTCGGAACCCCAAAGCAACGCAGCAAATGACACTGCGAAGAAGTCCACAAGGTCGAAGAAGCGCGTGAGCTCGCGCTCGAGTCGCGAAACAGATTCGCCCGAATAACAATGAGCAGAGATAATCAAAGACCGAGAAGCTACTGCGGTTTTTCGACGAGGACGCTGTGAGATATGAGAAGAGTCCCCGGCCGAACGATCGGTCGAGGCTTTGGCGGAGGTGGAAAAGGCGTCGGCGGAGGCGGAGGTGGAGGTGGGTGTCGGTGTCGGCATCGGAGTCGGGGAGACGGAGGCAACCGGCTTGAGGGGCGTCGGAGTCGCGAGAGGGCACCGGGGCGGAGGCGGAGGCGGCGGCGTCGAAGGCAACCGGCTTGAGGGGCATCGGAGTCACGAGAGGGCGTCGGGGCGAAGGCGGAGGTGGAGGCGGAGGCGGCGTCGGAGGCGTCGGAGGCAACCGGCTTGAGGAGCGTCGGAGTCGGGCGTCGCATTCGCGAGAGGGCGTCGGGGGCAAAGGCGGTGTCGGAGGCGTCGGAGGTGGAGGCGGCGTCGAGGCGTCGAGGCAATCGGCTTGAGGAGCGTCGAGTCGAGGGCGTCGAAGTCGCGAGAGGGCGTCGGGGCGAGGCGGAGGCGGAGGTGGAGGTGGCGTCGTCGGCGTCGGAGTCGGGGGCGACGGAGGCAACCGGCTTGAGGGGCGTCGGAGTCGCGAGAGGGCGTCGGGGGCGGAGGCGGCGTCGTCGGCGTCGGAGTTGGGGGCGACGGAGGCGACCGGCTTGAGGGGCGTCGGAGTCGAGAATGGAGAGAGAGAGCTCGTCGGCGAGAATGGAGAGAGAGAGAGAGAGAGAGAGAGCAAAGGAGGGGGAAGAGAAGCAGCTATGCAACTTTTGTTCTCCGCCGTAATGGAACGGAACGGAGAACGGGGAGAGAGAGAGAGGAGAGAGAGGACGATTCGACAGGGTGCAGGCGTCGTAGAGGAGAGCAGAGCAGAGGGACGTCAGAGTGGTGGGCCCCACATGCGGCCCGCGCAAATTTTGAACGCCTGACGCCCTCACCTACGTGGAGCCACGTGTCGATCGCTGATTGTCTTACCCATATGCCTACGTGGAGGGTAAGGACCACCCAATATTTTCCCAGGAAAATGAGACACAACAGAGGGCTGTCGGTGGGGAATCGTGTGCGCGCGAGAGAGAGAGAGAGAGAGAGAGAGAGAGAGAGAGAGAGGGGGGTGTGGGCGTGCGGCCAAAAGGAGGGGAAATAGGAAAATAGAAAGGAATTTTCTATAACTCAAAAATCTTGATCCCACTTTCTCTTATTTAATCCAAATTAGTCTCCAAAAATTCACATGCTAAAGTACTTGATCCTTACTTGCTTTCTTGCATCAAATTTCCCCTAAACAACAAGTCTCGAGCAACAAAAATGGCAATTTCCTTCAATTCCGAATTCTATTTCATATTTCTCGGAATTCGATTTTTAAACAAATTTCTCCTATTGAGGTCCGATTTGTTGCAGAAAAAGCCCACGAAATTTCTTATCACTAATTCACTCACACCAGATGCCAAAAATCCCTTCAAATTGGTCAATCCGAATTTCCGTTCGTTTTTCGAATTGTCTATATAGATTTTCCGTAAAATCCCGAACTCACCGGAAATTCCTTGAAAGGTGAGTCAACGTTCCTCGAATGATTCATGACACAACAGAACTTTCAATTTCTAAAATCGAATCCAAATTCGCAGTTAATTTCAATCAAACGTGATTTTAGCGTGACTTAGCCTACCAGGTAGCTTTTAGGAATTTTTGGTGCAATTGACCCGTGGTTGATTTTCTTCGAGCCACACGTACCTCTTCGACACATTGGCGACTCTCGTGGTTGTGAAATTCTCAAGGTTCCAAATACGAACAAAAGGTACCCAAAACGAAAGAAAATCGATCTAGTGCCGATTGACGAGGATTTTGCAATCAGGTGGAATCACCCACACTTTGATCACCATCTTAGTCGAATTGACCTATCTACAATCTCCGATTGATTTTTAATTGTGCCATAATGACCCTTGCAGATTAGCACGATCGAGCGGTCAATTTCCGGTCGAGTTCTCAAGTCTATTGCATTAAACTCCCTTTTATGGTTTCACCTGATAGGTCAGTTATCTCATGAGTGGCCATCTCAGAGAAAAACACTATGGTCGCGTTGACGAAAGGCTCAACTTATTCAATCGAAATCAGAACTTGAAAATCAAGATGTCACACGTGGAGCCTGTGTAGATGATCAGTACATGCCATAACTCAACACAATTATGCAAAAGACTTTGACATGTAAAAGAAAAGCCTAATGGGACTCCAAGTACAAAAAGAAAAGCTAGTGGGATGAGGCCAAATCTTCAAAAGAAGTCATCGCCAGATGAACTCATCTATCGGTCACTATCAGTGATCCCAACGTGTTCATCGAATCAAAGTTTTGAACTGACAAAAATTGAAATATTATGGAGAGGAAGATTGTAATTCTGTATTTCTGTATATATTTGTACATGTACACTGCTCTATTTATAATACTAGAGAAAAGTATGAGACGGGAAAAAAAAGTATGGAAATATACACCAATTACATAATGATTCTAATTCCTATTTTACCAAGCCAATTATCAATTAATTGAATCAATCATTGATACTCAGAATTAGTATCTCCTAAGGTATCAAACATATTTTCAATACTCCCCCTTAAGCTGGTGGCCTATATATGTCGAGGACACCTAGCTTGTTCAATAGGTATGCATGTTGTCTTTGACACAATGACTTGGTAAAGATGTCTACAGGTTGCTTTGCAGTTCCAATTCCTCTCGTTGTGATGATCTCTTCTTGAATCTTGTCTTGAGTGAAATGACAATCAACCTCTATATGCTTAGTTCTCTCATGAAAGACTAGATTAGCTGCTAACTTCAATGCAACATCGTTGTCATAGAATAATTCACTGGGTCCATCGACTTGCACTCCAAGATCTACAAGTAGTCCCTGTATCCAGATCATTTCGCAAATAATCTTTGCAATAGCCCAATATTCTGGAGAGATAATGATACTGTCGACTGCTTCTTTGTTTTTCATGAGATAAGTACTTTTCCCAGTTTGATACAAAAACCAATGACGGACCTTCTTGTCATCGGAAAAGTGTCATAATTTATGTTGCAATACGCTATCATTTTCATGTCCTGGGCATCCCTTCAAGTATTTCACCACTTTCAAAGTTGCAGTCATATGGGATTGTTTTAGCTTATGCATGAATTGACTAAGTATTTGAACAGTATAATATATATCTAGTCTTGTCATTGTGATAAAAAATCAATTTTCCAATTAACCGTTGATATCCTGATGGATCTTTAAGTAATGAATCCTCAATGGAAGAAGATGAGCTAACATCATATTCATGTGTCGTCAACTTTGCATTATGTTCAATCGGTATAACTGTCGATTTACATCCTGACAATCCTACTTCAGAGACTATTTCTAGAATGAACTTTCGTTGGCTGAGGCATATTCCTTTGTCAAATCGAGCTATCTCAATACCAATGAGATAACTAGGAGGCCCCAATCTTTGATATGAAAAGTAGAATGCATATAACGTTTGAATTTTGCAATAGCCAGTTCATTATTCCCCATGATAAAGATGTCATCAACATATATTAAGAGATAAATTGATGAGGTACCTTTAGTCCATATGAACAGGGCATAATCACGTCTGGAATGTTGAAATCCCGCATTGGTTAGTGCAGCAGTGAACTTGGCATACCATTGCCTAGAAGCTTGTTTAAGTCTATATAAGGATTTACGGAGACGACATACACGAGACTCCCCCTATTTGCATAATCCCTATGGAAGCTCCATGTAATTTTCTTCATCCAGATCTCCATGTAGAAAGGCATTATGGACATCCATTTGATGTGGTGGCCAATTGTGAAAGGAAGCAATGGACAAGAAAGAGCAATTGATGACTTCTTTGGCCACGGGAGAGAATGTTTCATGATAATCAAAACCTTCTTGTTGCATGAATCTTTTCGCAACTAAACAAGCCTTGTATCACTCAATGGATCCATCTGCCTTGAATTTAATTTTATAAACACATTTGCAGCCAATAGGTTTTCATCCTGCCGATAGTGGAACAATATCCTAAGTATGGTTTTCATTAAGGGCCTTCAATTCGGCCTCCATAGCATGCTGCCATTTGGGGTAACGTGTCGCCTCAAAATAAGAAGACGACTCCTGTTCTTCGGAAATTCGACTAATGCAGCACATGTGTTTTGGTGATAATTGACTCAACGAAACATTAGAACATAATGGGTATTGTGTACCTGAACAATCCAACGTATGACATACATAATCTTTTGTCCATGTAAGAGGTCGAGTGTGACATCGAGAATGTGAAGGCTGCTAAATTCTTGTCTCTTCTGGTATTGCGGGAGATAACCTCTAATGAATCATCGATGAAGAACTGACTAAGGAATTAAATGAAGAATTATCCCAAGTGAGAAAGCTGGTGGGTTAATGGTTTGATTTGAATCACCTTTGTCACCGGTATATACTGTTTTGGTGCAATAAGTACATACTGAGGTTGAACAAATAAATCCTCTTATGACAGGAAAGGTCGATGATCTGATTCTGAGGTTGAGGATGATGATGACGATGTAGTTTCTTGAAATGGGAAAACATCTTCGTGAAAAATAACATATCTGCTCACAACGAAATGCCCTGTGGAAATCTCCATGACGCGGTAGCCTTTTTGCAAAGGAGTATATCCCATAAAAATACATTGAATAGCACCGATGATCCATTTTACTCCGAGGGCCCAGATTCGCCGCATAACACAAACACCAAAAAACTTGAAGATGATCAATTACTAGTTGCTTTTCATAAAGCAATTCAAAGGGAGTCCGTTTATCGAGAATTCTAGTTGGCATGTGATTAATCAAATAAACTGCCATAACCACACAATCACCCCAAAAAATTTTAGGTATGTAAGCCTGATATTTGAGGACTCGAGCTACTTCTAAGAGATGGCAATGTTTGTGCTCAACAATCCCATTTTTTTGGGGGTGTATAAGTGCATGAACTCTCATGTAGAATTCATTAAGAAGATAGGAAAGAGTCACATTCCGCAGAAAATAACTCATGTCCATTATCAGTGAGAATCTTGTGGATAGGTTTGTCGAATTTATTTTTTTATGAGATAGAAAATTCGATAGTGTAGAAAAAGTTTGACTCTTGGACTGCATAAGGAAAACTCAAGTGGCACGAGTATAGTCATCAACAATGGTCAAGAAAAACCAAGACCCATCACAATGTGGAGTGTGATAGGGTCCCCATATATCCATATGAAGCAAGGAAAAAGCACTAGTAGATCTAGATGTGCTAACTGGAAAATTTGTCCGATTCTGTTTTGCCAATGGGCAAATTTGCCAATGGACAAATTGAACATTTAGGATAAGGGAATCTTGCAGTATGACCCAAGCGCTGATGAAAAATAAGATTCTTATCACTAGCAATGGCATTACCATGAAAGCTCTTATTGAATAAATCAAAGTTTTTTTGGAGATTGGTCAAAAAATACAGCCCTTCTACAACACTACCTAAGCCCATCATTTTGCTAGTCAAAATGTCCCAAAAGAAGCAATTATTGGAACTGAATATGGCATAATGAGAATTATCTTTGCAAGCTTTAGAGACTGATAAGAGATTGAACTCAAAATCATGAACAAATGGGACAATTTTGAAAATAACATCTAAACTGAGGTGGACAGTGCCAATTTTGGTGACATGAGTGGTATTTCCATTGGGTAGATGTATAGATATTGAGGAATGTGAACACTAGAAAATAACTACTCATTGCAAACTGTGTGGTCACTAGCACCTCAATCAATTATCCATGCATCAATTGATATTGAATTTGTCTTGCATAGAGAAGTACCTAAGAAACTTGCAGCCTTATCATTAGTTGTCAGCCGATTCAACGCCTTCATAATATTCTGATACTGATCTTGGGTAATTATTTGATTTGCTCCATCAATCCTCCATGCTGAAACATGGTAAACAATAATTTCTTTTTCCTTTTTGTCCTTATCACCTAACTTTTCTTGTAATTTCCAGCACGTATCAATAATATGATGAGGGCGTTTACAATATTCACAATATCTACCCTTAGGTTTTTTTTTTTTTTTTTTTTGCCCACTAGCTTTCATGGATGGCGTGGCATTTGGTGGGCCTCCGAATGTTCTATATGCGGGTGCTAATGAGGCCAGATACAAGCCATTTGATTCAGCTGGGTTGGCAAACGAGTAAGGACTGTCCGATCTTCTCTTATGTGGACCATTGGATTCCGGAGAGTAGCTCAGCGAATAAGAGCCTCCCAATCTCCTTCCATCCTAGCCATTCGTTCTCAAATTAGGGTTTCTACCAAAGCTAGCAGTCGCAAATCATCCTCCCCCTCCTTGCCTGAAGCCTTTGTTCTCTTCGGTGAACCCACGACCGCCATGAGCACCGGGCGGCGTCTCTGCAGAACTGAAGCTCGTTTGAAGGGCAGCAAAGGAAAATCCTTTGCCTGCTTTACCATGCTCGGTCACGGCTTGCCACTGGCTTTCCCCTTGGACCGCTAGTTGGTAGATTTGCCTGAGTGACAGCTTCGAGTTCATTGCCAAGATTTGCAATCGGAAAGATGAGTATGTGTCATTCAAGATTAGTAAAAAATGAGTCACTTTCTCCCTCTCCTTGATTGCTCGATACTACTACAGCATGGTTTGCAGCCCCTTAAGGTGTTCTTTGGCCACCTTGAGCTCATTCCAAAGAACTGAGAGCTAATTAAAGCAAGCGGCAGCCGATAAGTTTCCTTGCTTCAATTCCGAGAAGGCTTTAGTGAGGGTAAAGAGCTTGCCGAATCAAGCCATTCATACATCTCTAAGATGTTCCCTAAATCTTCCTTGAGTCCTCGGTCGATGGTAGCCCAATCGCAACGTCCAAAGCAACACAATTCCTAATCCCGGTACGGACTAACTAATTGCATTTTCTCTAATGGTGCTGCAACCGTTTGTCGATCAGATAAGGAATGGCTTCGTCAAGGAAGCCGTCCTTGTCCTTTGTCTCTAGTGCACATCGAAAGTCTCAAGCCCAAGCATTGTAGTTATTTGCCTCGGTGAGTTGCGTGTTGATGAATCGTAGCTTCGATCCATCGGTCAGCAACATGTAGAGAGGTCACCAGGCTTAGGACGGTCGTTGTTGATGGGGAACTTATAGGGCAAAAAACCGGATTGAAGATCTGGTAGGGATTCGTCTCCACACCTGGTGGGATGGATCCGGTTCCAAGACCTAGTCTTGTCTAGCTCGATCGACCACTTGGATGGTTCTCCTGCGAAGGAAGTATTGGCCCATGCCCTTTGGGCCGAGTTCTAGGGCCTAGTACATTCTCCTCTTTAGATAAGCACTGTTGGGCCCATGTGTGGCTAGGTCCAGCAGCCCATTGGCCTTGAAATGGATACTAGCTGATGTAAGGCCATTGAATCGGGCCCTGGATTTGAACCGAAGCAAGTGAAGCCGTAAATGATTGCTAGGCAAGAACCACGTTTTCTTCAATCGGATTAGAAAAGTTTTGGATTCGAAACTTGTTGGGGGCGAGCTGAGGGTTTCCTCCATTGAATGGTTTGTTTAAAGTTTTTTTTTTTTTTGACACGGTATCAAAAATGAATTCCTATTTGGTGGTTGGTTCGTTTTGCAGGGTTGAGGTTGCAACAACTAACCAGAAAAGAACTGAATGGCAATTCGAGATTGCGGAAGCTTAGGCCAGGATAGAATGCTCTGATACCATGATAGAAATTGAAATAGAATGGAGAGGAAGATCGTAATTCTGTATTTTTGTATATATTTGTACATGTACATTGTTCTATTTATAATACTAGAGAAAAGTGTAAGACAGGAAAGAAAAGTATAGAAATATACACTAATTACATAATGATTCCAATTCCTATTTTACCAAGCAAATTATCAATTTATTGAATCAATCATTGATACTCAGAATTTGTATCTCCTAATTATCAAACCATATTTCCAACGTGGACTTCATGTTGTAAGACTATGTTTTAGGCAACTTCCCCTCAAAAATAAGGGAAAAGGAGAAGATGATGCAAAAGGCTTTATATGTGATTGAGTGGTCAAACACGTGGTAAGTACACAGCAGATGTCGCATTCATTTTATAGTCTCTTAATCAAAGTAACTTTAGAGGCCAAGGCAGTGTTAGTGTAAAGTCTTACTCAATGTGTGATCGATTAAGCAGTTTATGGATATGGTGGCTAGTGGTGCCCCAACCGTCATGTCCGAAAATTCCCTAATAACAGGTAAAAAATTCCCAAAAAATTATATATAATGATATCTCAGTGAAATTTTCTTTTTGCCTTGTTTGCATAACCTCGAATTCTTGGTTTCCCACTAGTTTACTACTATTTGAAGAAATGAGCTGAATCGGAATGTTTAGACAAAATATGTTACTCGAAAGGAAGATGAACCTTTGAGAAGTTATGAAGCGGACTAAAATATGCATGTATCAAATTGCATCTAAACCACTAAAGATGGTAGACTCCATATAGATCCCTCATATCTAACGGTTCGAATTCAATTCGATTCATATACTGAATTCACCAAATAATTTCGAGGAAAGTTTAGATATTCCAGTGCTGTCTAAATGTGGTTTGGGCAACATTGTGTCAAGACAAAAATGATTTAGTCTCAACATTTCGTCATATCAATAGGTCAAGATTTACTTCTAGAGTAATTATTTCAATATCAATCCACATCTTAAGACTTTGGACGTGCATAGCAGGGGTCTATAGGCAAAATTTAGCGCCAATGTCTTTTCAGATGTGTATAGTGCATGAATGGCTAAACTAGAATGAAATTTCGACGCTCGAATTGCTTGTCGCTGCCTATAAAAGCTTCTCCATTGAAAACCAAATCTACCAAAAACTCATCATTCTACATGTTTTGTACTCTGATCGTTTTCCTCCCTGCGTTTCCTACTTCCTTTGCTAATTATCTTGTATAGAATTAACTCCTTATTAAGGGGCCAGTTAATCAACAAATATGAAATATATTGGCTTATTGTGTTTTTAGTTGTAAATATAATTAATTTTTCCGCCCATAATTTGATACACGAGTATATCAACGAAACAATATATCCGGGAGAGCTGAAGTATGACATCTCAACTCTCAAACAGTTTCTACGGCAGTTCATCACCGTATAAACATGTGACTGTTGTTTCACATACTCATGAGCGCCGAATGCCCTTTTATCTTCCAAGTCGTTCCTTCACTAAGTTATAGCCACATCATAATAAATAGGATCGACCAGTTCCAGTTTTTTTTTTTGTTTGAGCACCCCGCCGACAGATGTCAAGGGACAATTGCCAGTTTCCCATTACGAGGCTGGGCCCGGGATACAATTAGGCGGCCCAATCGCTGGCTGAAGGCCCATTCCGTAGCCGGTCGAATTTGTTCGAGGCAAAATTAGAAAGGGAAAAATGCGGGTCGAGTTTCCAAAAGAATTCCAACCTGTCTTGAAGCGCACCTGAGCTGAGCGCCCACCTTCTCTTTCGCTCCTTCAATTCCCCCCACCTTCTCTTCGTCTGTTCGACCTTCTCCGTCTCCCTCAGCGATGGCAGCTTCCAGCTCCGGCGGTTCAATCCCAGCATCCGGTAACGGTCACAGCTCCCGCTTGCATGATGCGATTTCTTCGAATCCATCTCCTCTCCCGTCCGTGTCATTTCTCGCCTCTTGAATTTCTCTCTCTTTGGGATTTGCAGAGGCCGTTCAGCTCCAACTCCGGGTCACTTTTCATTGACATTGTATTGTATAATATATTAACTTAAAGATATAACAAGTGTTATAACTTTTATATGGCCCTCACTTAAATATCAATATTATTATTTTTCTGATCACTTGAGTCCAATAACTTTAGTACGATGCTTACTTAAGTGGTATTACTTTCAATTTATTTAAAAGGTTCACTACTAATGTCATGCCATATCGGATTTTTGGAACTTGAGTGAACTTTTTTTTTTAAAAAAATTGACATTTAAGTAATTGTTGGAAGTTATAGAACTCAAGTGAACAGTTTGTTAGAAGTTATGACACTTAAGTAGATAAAAAGAAAAATGCATGGTATTCAAGTGAGTGCTGTACGGAAATTATGACACTTATAATGTTCTTATTTCCAAGTTTGTGAGTTCAAATTCAATCCATCTCACTCGTGTCATTAAATAATACTTAAATTTCAAAAAATGAAAGCAAAGGTCTTTTCTGAACTCTTATAGATCATTGCCTATTTTCTTAATAATTCCTACTTCTAAGTAAAAGTTTGTGAGGTCGGATTCAACCTATCTCACTCATGTCATTAATCAGTACGAATAGTACCCTTTTATCTCTCTCCTCTTTTTACTTATTTTTCTGTCATTCTTATTAAAAGAACTGAAAACTGTTCAATGATCCATTTTTTTATCGTTCTAATCACCAACCTTGCCCCACACTTTGAAGGCGTGGGTCGAGGATAAAGATGGGGAATTCCATGGCCCCTGCTCACAACTCTACTTATCCCTACATAATCTTTTTTATCATGTTCAATTGTAGAAAGTTCTGTTGATATCGTTATTTTGTTAGATTTCATATTTACATTTATACTCATTAAACTAAACCACTTCATCAAATTATATGCTCTTTACAATTTTACATTTTACTTAAGATAGTCTCTATGAAAATAACTTAAAGGCGCCTTCTACTTATGAACCATGAAGATTTTCACATCAATCTCCTTGGTTTCCATGGATGACAAAAATTTGTGTCATCCTCGACCATGTATAATAATTGGCTTCTCTTTTGTATTCACTTGTCTCGATAACGTCTCTAATCATAGTTTTTACAGGCTTTAAAAAAGATGGACGAATAAACCAGGTCACAGGTTAAATTCTCTATATTTGCAAGTCATTTGGCTAGTAATATTACAACAAAACATTATGACATTGCTGAGAACCTAAAGAACTAACTTTCACGAACAAGAAAACAGCATCTCATAGTAATTTATTGAAACATGTAAAGAAACATAGATTAAAATCTTCAGACATGTAAAACTGTTCTCAACAAAATACTTAGACATGGAGCATTAAGTATCTAGCTAAATATTTTCTTGACTGCCAGTGCTTTCCTCACCTTTTCCATAATGTTGCCATTCTCTTGGAGTAGTGCAAGAACCACCTACTCTTCTCGTCAATGATCAAGTTCCCTAGCACAACACCAACCAAAAACCCAACTCCAGCACCAGCACCAGCCAACACAATTTTCCAATCCAAGTTGAATAGGGACTCTTCTTCATGATCTACTTTGAAAGATGATGGTGGTGGTGGTGGAGCATTATCACCATTTGTGCATTTATTTGGCAGAGGACTTCCACACAACCCCTTATTCATCGCAAATGAACTGCTCCCGAATGTGTCGAACTGTGTTCCATGTGGTATTGGTCCCCATAGTTGATTGTGAGAGACATTGAAAATCGCAAGAAATGTGAGGATGGCTAGTTGTTGAGGAATCTCTCCCACAAGATTGTTTTGGGAAATATCTAATGATTCAAGCACTGTCAAGTTTGCCAAGGAAGGAGGGATGCTACCAGTGAGGAAGTTGTTTGAAAGGTTGAGCATATGAAGAGACTTCAGATCACCAATGAGTTTAGGAATGAAACCTTCAAACTTGTTATTGGAGAGGTCAATTGCCATAAGGATATTTGGAATCTTTGCATATTCTCTTTTAGTGCCCTTATTCATCAATGTCATCGCATAAGTCATCATACTTACTGAAGCAAAAGACATATTAATCCATGGACTAATATGCATATATGCCAACTTTTCTTGACCATTGATATCCTTCATGCTGCGGCAACTTTGTAACAACTTTGAAGGAAGTTTACCATTGAAGCTATTGTTTGAAAGGTCTAGGATGTGTAAACTGGTGAAGCTAAGCCGGCTTAGATGACCTTCTATGGGACCATAAAACTTATTGGACTGCAAGCCAATAACTTTTAGGTAGGCAAATTCAGATAGCCAAAATGGGAATGTATCGGTAATTTGGTTGTAACCAAGATTCAAATACTCCAACATTCCACAATTTCCTAAAGATCTCGGAACAATCCCACTTAGTCGGTTTTCTCTTAGGTCAATCATCCTCAACGCACAACCACTTGGGTAAATGCAAGGAATCTTGCCATCAAATTTATTTCTTGCAAGGTTCAATAATAACAAAGGACCAATACTACCCAAACAAGGAGGAAGTGCGCCACTCAGAGCATTATTGGACAAATCAAGCACGCCAAGAGTGCTCAGTTCACAAATGGTCATTGGGACTTCCCCATATAGGAAATTCTGGGAGATGTTGTATCGCATGATCGAGCGGGGTGGGACAGGTAGGGTTGTTTTTAGCAAGTTAGAGCTAATGTCAAGATACTCTAAGTTTGGCAAAGGAAGATCAGTCTGGTTGTTTTCAAAGCCAGTTAAAAGATTTTGAGAAAGATCTATATACGTGAGAGATTCTTTGCTATTGTTCCATATCCATCTAGGAATGATCCCTTGAATTATGTTGTGTGGAAGGTCTAATGTTGCCAATTCACTTAAGTAGCCTATAAATTGTGGGAACTCGGTTAGGTTGCATGAATCCAAGCTTAAGGTGGTAAGCTTCGATGTAGTGGTCTTGATGAATGACTTGGTGAACGATATATTGTTGAAGGACAAACGTAAGTATGTCAAGTTCTTAAGTTTGAATATATCATTTACCTCGACAATGCCATTGAGATTAAGTGACCCTAGGTCAAGGGATTTAAGATCCTTCAGATTCCACAATGTGCTTGGAATATCACCGCGCAAGTCATTGTCAGAAAGGTAGAGCTCAGCCAACTGCTTCAAGTTCTCAAATGAAGATGGAAATCCACCGCTTAATCGATTATCTATTAAACAAAAATAAAGAAAAGACATAAGACAAAGGAGCGTTAGTTACACCATTGAATTCAATTTCATTTTTCTCTTTGTTTAAGTAATCTTGTCGTTTGAACTATTACCTGAAAGGTCCAATTGCGTAAGTTTTGTCAAGTTGACCACCCACTCCAAAGTATCACCACTCAAGTTATTGAAGGAGAGAAATAGCGATGACAGCTCGGTAAGATTAGCAAAGGAAATAGGGATTGGACCTTGTAAGTTATTTTCATAAAGATATAGTGCAGTGAGATGAGAAAGATTACCCAATGAAGAGGGAAGTGATCCCGAGAAATAGCAACGCTCAGCGTCTAACTCATTCAAGAGACTAAGATTTCCAATTGAATCGGGAATTTCGCCTGAGAAGTTGGTTAGGCGAAGGGCTAAGGATTTCAATGGAGAACCCCAATGCAATCTAGGAATAAAACCAGAAAGGTTTATATTGCCAGCAATGTCAAGGACTTCCAAGTTTGGCAACTGAAAAATGTTGGCCGGAAATTCTCCGTTCAATTCACAATAGCCAAGCTCAAGCGATGTCAGGGAAGAGAGATTCGCTAGCACAGTAGGGATTTCACCGGAAAAGTCAGAGTAGGAGAGAGTAAGGTATTTTAGCCTCGTAAGATTGCTAAAGCCATATGGGATTGGGGAGAAGTCAAAGCTGTTGAAAGAAAGATTGAGCGACTCCAAGTGAACAAGTCGAAAGAGAGTGGTGTTGGGACACATGGTACCTGAGAGACAACTGTTACTAAGGTCGAGGGCGATCACTCGGTCGGTGACCTCATCACATTCGACGCCGTCCCACGAACAACAATCTCCATTTCCATCCAGCAACCAGGAATCGACCTTTGGATAAAAGCATCGCCGATCTGTCGTGTCGATTCTCAAACTTCTCTTGAATTCCATTAAGGCATAGCTCTCATCTGCATGGCATAGTCCCTCAGCAAACCTAGTACGAAAGAGAGAAAGAAGGAACATCCAACTAAGCAGCAGATATGGTGATAGGGCTGCCATAATTTTCTGCTTTTGTTTTTGTTCTTTTGGTTACTAAAGTGAGTTTTCGAGGGAGAATGCAATGGAGAAGCTTTTTATAGGCAGCAACAATTCGTTCTGTCAGTAGAAAATATCTTGCTACTTGACCCGTTCAAAGTGCTTGACCCCTGTAGTTTTCATGGATTTTATGTATGCCGTCCGCGTGGGTTTGAAAATCACAGTATGTTAGATGTATAAATATTTATTTTATAATCTAGCGTAGTGCATTGACGTGACATTTTCTTTTATCCATATTTCTTTATAATACTTTCAATGTAGTATGCATTCATTTCTATAAATGACATTCATATTGCAAATTGGCAACAATCTCCCATGTAATTGTTCGTGTTGTTTGATTTGACACATAGCTTCATAGAGAATTATCAAAAAAGTCCTAAAACTATTATAATTTTATCATTTCAATTTTAAACTTTTTAATTATGCCAATTGAGCCATAAACATTTTCACGTTTTAATAATTGAGTCTATCCAATTAATTTTGATCAAAAATCACTAACGTGGATGTCGGCCGTCCTAAATGGCACGACCAAAGCTAACAAGGACATTTTTCATAATATGTTTATAATTTTTAAAATTTTAAAATTTTTAAATTTTTTCTTTTTTTCTTTTCTTTTCTTTATATTTTCCTTTTTCCCAGGACTTAGGGCTAGCGAGGGTAATGACGCCCTCGCCTGGCCAAATCTGCCAAGGGAATCTCGGCTCTTTTTTCTGTGGTCGGCGATTGTGCCATGAAGGATAGCTGACATCCATATTAACAGCAATTGTGCCACGTGACACAGCCAATGTTGACATTTAAGGCTAGTTTTCTCATTCATACTCACTTATGCATATGTTCTCTCTGTACTTCACTTGAAATTATCACAAAAAATCATTTTGTTTTGGGATTCATCAAGTTTAAGGCTAATTTTCTTATTCATAGTTTCATTTTGATTTTCGAGTAGTAAAGTTTCTCTCTTAATTATATCACGTGTGCTATCATGCATCTAACACAATTTGTGTAAAGGCTAAGTAACAAATTTAAATCCTTTTAGATTTTTTATAATCTTGCATAACAGCATGATTGGTTCTTGACCAAAAAATGTAGATAAATATCATTTCAGCCATTAATTAAGTGGAGTCTATTATAGTACTTACGTGACCAACAATGAAGATGAGCTCGATCTGCTGGTCCAAAGACCACAAGATATTTTCTTGAAAATAATAGGGAGAGGCATCACTTGTCAAATGCTTTAATTGAAAATGCACATGGAAAATGTAAATTTTCTCTGGCCGTGCTTCGCCATTCATTGCCAGTATTTATTGGCGTGGTCCACTTACCAGGGAAATGACACCTCACATCTTTTTCACATAGAGAAGAAAAAAAGGTATCAAACTTGACAAACCTCAACAGAGAATTTTCTTCCTCATGAAAAACCAGTTGTACTAACCTAAGCACAAGGATTGGGATAATTTTACGATTTCCACTATTTTATGGTTATTAGCAAATGGGTTTAAGTGTTCTGACAATATTTTAGCTTAATGTATATTGTAAGTCCTAAATTTAGCAGGAAAAGTTATAAGGAATCTCATGTGTTGATTGAATCAATTTGTGTAACCAGCAACATCAAGTAAGATAGGTGGGTATTTTATGGCAAAAAGAAAGGTTAGTTTAATGTTTAACATATATTTCGAAATACTAGTAAAATGTGTGCGAAGACCAAATATTTTTTTAAAACTGCGCAAACATCAAATTTTTTTAGCATATGGAAGATTCGTTATTTGACTTTCAGTATTAATAAATTATCAATCTTTATGTTATTTAAAAGATGAACTATATGAAATTTTTTTTAAAAAAAAAAGCAACTTTTTCATGATAATCCTAACAAAAGGCAGGAATTAGTTATCTGTTCAACTTTTCATGACTGCATTGTTTTTCATTTTTGAGTGTGAAATGAGAAGGAATCATCTTAACAAATAAAATATAAAAAGAAATCAACACAATAAAAGAAAGGTGAAAGATAAAATGATATTATTGAAATAGATGGATAAGCACTCAGAATCATCAAATAAATACATTGAAATGAGTAAGTACGGCACCTTTATAAGATAAAAAGAAAGCATGGAAGATGGTATGTCATGCTTATGAATGAGAGAGAAACAATGACAGTAATCTAGTATTAAGAATAAATAGATTGTTAATTCAAAAGAGAGATGAAAATTGAGAAGTTATATGTAATGAAGGAGGTAATGTGAACGAGTGTCTTTATTTTAGTGTAAGTTAAATGTGAAAAAGCGTATTATATCATATGAGTTAAATGTCACGGGGTGAGTGTTTTCTTTTCTTGTGACAATAAAGGACATTTTTAGTAGAAAAAATTGTAGTTATGTGCACAATTATTAATGTTTTATATTATAAAAATTATAAATAAATAAATCAAATCTTAATTTGAATGTGAAAGACACTATTCATTTAGAAGTATATTGAAAGGCAAATTATTTAAATGAATAGTCATGTTTTATGGAAAAACACACTCATATAATGGACGAGATTAGGTCTTGTTTAGTAACTATTATCCGATCATTACTTGAAAATCAGGACACTTCCCCACCAAGTGTTGAGTTGCCCGAGTACGCTGGTTTAATTGAATCTTCAGTCAATGAAATCAATTTCAATTTGTCATAGCTAGACACGTCATGTCGTTTAGTGATCAAAAGTCTTAAAGGACGACTCTAGCTATCTGGCATTTACCCCAGTCAAGAAGAATATTTGAACATGAATCGATGGATCTCAAGGCGAAATTTGCCGCAAAAGGCGGTCCTCATTTTTGTCAAACAAAACTGCACTTGAGACGTGCGATTTGGTTCATTTTTGCATTTTGACTTACATTTTCAAATGAAAATAACAGCTCACTAGAATTCCAGCTCAAAGAAAAGAAATGGCCTGCAGAACTTGGGGGAGGGGGAGAACATGACAAAACTCAAGAAATGCGTGTAAAACTATGATATATCATCGCAATTTTTGGCGAGTAATGCTCTTGTTAGTGATTGACCAGATCAAACAGTGTTGGAGTAATGCAGGAACCACCTTCTCTTCTTGTCAATGATGAAATTGCCGAGCACAACGCCGATAGAAAATCCAACTCCAATGCCTACCAGCACAGTTCTCCAGTCCAAGTTGAACAGACACTGTTGTCATTATCTTCTCCGAGCGATGATGTTGGCGTAAGTTATCACCATTTGTGCATTTATTTGGACAGGGGTGTTCCACACAATAATGAACTGATCTCAAATGTGTCCAGTTAGGTTCCTCGTGATACCGATCTCGAGAGTGGACTGTGAGAGACACTAGGAGACGAAGGAAATGCAAATACGAGGAGGATGGAATCTTGTTTAATGGCTCTGGCGATGGTGTCATTCATCCCGTATCTATGTGAAATTGCATCGTCCATGGAATATGATTTTTAGAAAATACAATTTCAGGAAAAAAAAAATGAATCATTTCTAGCTTTTTTTGTGTTGAAAATAAGTTGAAAAAATTGATTTTGCGGTGTTGAAAATAAGCCGAACCACTATAAATCTTGTGTTCAATTTTCTCTTCCCTAACCTTTACTTTACTTTGATCGTATTTTCCTTTCTATCGTTTGCCTAGAATCGCTTCCGTATCTCGAGAAATTGTTTGTGCACCTATTCACCCCCTCTAGGTGCTTATACTAGCTATCTCAATTGGTATCAGAGCCTGTGTACTCACTTTGTTTGAAGTGTTTTACTTCAGAGTTAAAGATCCATGGCTAGTATGTTGGCTCCAGGGCTGGTAGAAGGGCAAAGCAATACCAGACCGCCTTACTTTGATGGAAAGGATTACAACATATGGAAAAACAAGATGAAAGCGTTCCTAAGATCAAAGGATCATCTGGAATGGGACGTTGTAGAAAAAGGAATAATTCCTAAAGCTGCATCTGTCTCAGAAAGAGGAAAAGATGCTGTTGAGTCTAGCGAAATGACTCAGGAATAGATAATCAAGAGACAAGCTCTTGATGCAAAAGCAATTTATTCCTTATATTGTGCTTTATCCCCTTGAATATAACAGAATATCTTCTTGTGTTACAGCTAAAGAAGTCGGGATAGATTACATATTACCTATGAAGGAACCGATCGAGTGAAAGAGACTAGAATCAACATTCTCCTCAGTCAATATGAAGCCTTCAAAATGAAACCAGGAGAATCTATAACTGATATGTTTAGTCGTTTTACAGAAATCGTGAATGGTCTTGAAAATCAAGGTCAACCAATTTCTGATCCCATGAAAGTAAACAAGCTACTGCGTGGACTCTCCAAGGATTGGAATCACATAAAGACCTCAATCAAAGAGACCCAAAGAATCATGCCACTATATGTTGATGAGTTGGTTGGGACTCTTCAGTCTTATGAAGTGGAACGAATCAATTAAGACAAAGACCCTAAAGGTAAGAAACCCATTGCCTTAAAATCTAATGATGATTCTAATGTTACAGATTTTGAAGACGATATGGATGATGAGGAACTTGCTCTCATGATAAGAAGATTCAGAAAGCTGAACAGAAAAGGAAGAAGATTCAATCCAAAGAAACAAAGTTTTCAAAAGCAACAAACTTAGTCTGTTGAGAATGATGAATCAAACAAAGATGTAGCCTGCTTTGAATGTAAGAAAAAGGGACACATCAAACCCAACTGTCCTCTTCTGAGGAAGAAGAAAGGAAAAACTGAAAAGTACCGAAAAGCTCTTAAAGCTGAAACCTGGAGTGATACAAAGTGTGAAGAAAGTAATGATGATTATGCGAATATATGTCTAATGGCACAATCGGATTCAGATTCAAATTTCGAGACAGATTCAGATTGAAAGCGAATTTGAGGTAAGTAACTTCAAAATCCCTATTAAAGTTTCAAAATACATTGATGAATTGTGTTTTAGTCTTAAGACTTCTCTTAAAAGAATTTCCGAACTCAAGAAGGAAAATTCTGCTCTAAAACAACAGAAAAATATTTTGAAAGAAAAGTGAAATGTTTAGACAAGAATGTTTCTTCTCTTAAAGAAAGTGAAGATAATCTTCTAAAAGAAAATACATTCTTGAAAAGTGATATCTCAAATATTTCGAAAAGATTTTCTTCCGAGAAACCTGGAAAAATTCTCTCGTTCAAAGACCTTATTTCAATAAATCTGGTTTGGGAATGCTGAAACCATTCCTTTAATTGATTTTCCTAAAGTGAAGGAAAGAATCAAACAAAGACCCACAAGAGATGCTTATAAAAATCATTTTAGAAGGATCTTTGTAAAACCAATATGTCGCAATGCTCTCAGATGCTTAAAGTGCAATAGTGCAGATCATTTTGAAAAAGAATGTCCTATGATTTGGAAACATGTTAAAAATGTATGGGCAAAAACCGCATATCATACTAACACAAATGGACCCAAGAAAATATGGGTACCAAAGAAGATTTGAGTTTCTTTTTTAAATGTAGGTCACTATCAAGAAAAATATAAAATGGTATCTGGATAGTGGATGCTCAAGACACATGACAGGAGACTCAAATTACTTCATAAAGCTTGTTCGAGTAAATGGTGGAAAAGTCTCTTTCGGAGGAAATAGCAAAGGAAAAATTGTGGGATTTGGAACTGTAAAGATTGGAAATCTCTCAATCAGCAATGTTTCCTTAGTGGAATGACTTAATTACAATTTGCTCAGTATTAGCCAACTATGTGATACTGGTTTCAAAATCAACTTTCAAGAGGGAATATGTTCAGGAATTAGTAAAGATTTTACTCAGTCATTCATGGGTCGAAGACATGGAAATATCTACCTCTTGGATGTGAAACAAGATGAATCGCAATGTCTAATCTCAATTCAAGACGAAGAAAACTTATGGCATAGAAAGCTTGGGCACGTCAATATGAAGCAAATAGCCAAAATCTCAGCAAAGAAGCTTGTTCGTGGTCTACCCAATTTATCATACCAAAAGTCTGATCTATGTACACCCTGTATATTGGGAAAACAGGTAAGAAATTCCTTTAAACCAATAAATCAAGTTTCCACTAACCGTGTACTGCAGCTTCTGTATATGGATCTTTTGGACCAACCAAAACACAAAACATTGGAGGTAAGAAATACTGCCTAGTAATTGTGGATGATTACTCACGATTTACTTAGGTATATTTATTGGCAAGTAAGTCTGAAACTTTCTCTTACTTTGAAAAGTTTGCTAAAAAAGTTCAAAATGAAAAAGGGTATGTTATCTCGAGTATATGAACAGATCATGCAGGTGAATTTGAAAATCATGATTTTACAAAATTCTGTGATGAATCTGATTTTCAGCATGTATTCTCCTCTCCATATACTCCAGAGCAAAATGGAGTTGTGGAAAGAAAGAATAGATCACTTCAAGAAATGGCTAGAACTCTTTTAATTGAAAGTAACATCTCTTTACGTTTTTGGGCTGAAGCAGTTTCTACAACATGTTACATTATAAATAGAGTTTTTCTAAGGCCTATTCTGGGAAAAAAAAAAAACCCCTATGAACTATTCAAAGAAAAGAAGCCTATTGTTTTATATTTTCATGTATTTGGATGCAAATGTTTTATACTGAAAAATGCAAATGATCGAGTTGGTAAGTTTGAAGAAAAGTTAGATGAAAGCATCTTCCTTGGATATTCAACCACAAGCAAAGCGTACGGAGTCTCCAACAAGAAGACTCAAACAAAGTGGAAGAATCAATGAATGTTAAATTCCAAGATTCTATGCAAAATGAATCCATTCGAGACTCATCTTGAAGAATCGAACACCCAGACTCTACAAAGTCTAAAAGACTTTGAAGGACCAGCAATAAGTGACCGTTGAAGATTCAAGTGAAGGAAGTGACCATCAATCTGACAAATTAACTAGCAATTGGAAATATAAGTCCAGTCATCCCAAAGATCTTATTATTGGCGACATCAATGAAGGAATTCGCACATCATCCAAAAGGCGCGAAGAGTCTAGTGCTGTGGCTTTTATTTCTGAAATAGAACCCAAAAGCATAGAAGAAGCTTTATCTAATGAAAGCTGGATTGAAGCTATGCAAGAAGAGCTCGAGCAATTCAAGTATTAATGATGTCCGGGAATTGACTCCTAAACCAAAAGGTAAGTCCGTTATTGGAGCTAAATGGGTTTTCGGGAACAAGATGAACGAGAAAGGAAAAGTCATAAGAAACAAGGCAAGACTCGTGGCCAAGGGATACACACAAGAAGAAGGGATAGACTATGACGAGACTTACGCACCGAGTAGCAAGGTTAGAAGCAATTCGATTATTAATTGCTTTTGCTTGTTATAAGAATTTCAAGTTATTCCAAATGGATGTCAAAAGTGCCTTCCTAAATGGATTCATCCATGAGGAAGTCTATGTGGAACAACCACACAGGTTTGAAGACCTAAGGAAACTTGACTCGGTATTCGAGACTCAAAAGGCTTTATATTAGGGCTGTCAACGGTTCGATTCGGTTCGGTTTTTTCTAAAAAACCGAACCGAATCAACCGTTACATCTTCCGAACCGAAATTTTTCGGTTCGGTTTTTCGGTTTTGAGTTTTCGGTTTTTGGAAATCGGGGCTTTGTTCGTTCTTTTGAAAAAAGCAACACAAAAACGAAAGAGTAAAAGAAAGCTTTATAGGGAAAAGTCAAAAAGAAAAGCTGTACAACAACAACTATAGAGAAGCGACATAGAGGGAAGGGACGTGAAGGACAGGCCGGCAGAGGGAAAAAGCGGAACACTGTTCATCTTCTTCCCCCCGCTCTCGCTGCCGCGTCCGCCGTTCGCAAGCCCAGATAAGCGGCCTAGCGGCCGGTCACCACCGCTCCGCCGGTCTCGCCCGTGATGTGCAGCCCCGCCGCCCACCGCCTCCGCCATTGCCCGCTCGGCCATGCCGGAATGCTTGCCGCCTTCGAGCGTCTCCGCCCGCAACCCGATGCCAGCAAATCCCGGGCCGGTCACCCCTCACCCGCGAGCTCGCACCCGTCGCTGCACCCGCGAGCCCGACGCCCGTAGTCGCGCCACCACTCACCCGTCCCCGCCGCCCGTAGCTCCTCCCTCCGAGCGACGGCACCATAGTAGCTTCCTCCGCCGCACCTAAGTGATCACCGTCACCATTGCACGTCCAAGCCGACCAAGACGAGATACGAGAGGAGAGGACTTAGCGTCAGGAGAGAATAAAACCGAAGATTTGATTTTATCGGTTTTTGGTTCGGTTCGGTTTAGTTAACCGATAAAAACCGAACAAATTAAAAGATATTGGTTTTTCACGAGAAACCGGACCGAAAATCAACCGAACCGAAAAAACCGAATTTTTCAGTTCGGTTCGGTTCGGGATTTCGGTTGTTCGGTTCGGTTTCGGTTCGATTTCGACACTATGCGGGATGAATTTGAAATGAGCATGATGGGTGAGTTAACCTTCTTTCTTGGACTTCAAGTGAAACAACCGGAAGGAATGAACTTTTATTCATCAAGAAAATATGCTAATAATATTGTGAAGAAGTTTGACTGACAATTGCAAAAAGGCCGATATACCAATGTCAAGTTCCTTGAAGATAGATAAAGGTGAAGGAGGAAAGAAAGTCGACCAAAAGTTATACGGGAGTATCATCGGTTCACTTCTTTATCTTACTATTTCTAGACCGATATTTTGTTTAGTGTTTGCATTTGTGCAGATTTCAGCAGACCCTAAAGAATCACATTTAAATCGCAAAGCGTATTATCAAATATATTGCATCAACTTCAAGCTTTGGTCTTTGGTATCCTAAAAGGAGACTTTACTCTTCTTGGATACTCGGACACGTACTTAGCCGGATGCGAGTTGATAGAAAGAGCACCTCGTGTACTGTCCCAACTACTTGGAGGGGGACAGTGTCTTGGTTTTCAAGGAAACAAAGTACGGTAGCTCTCTCTACAGCGACGAGAATATGTAGCTCTTGGAAGTTGTTGTTCACAAATTCTGTGGATAAAACAACGGCTAAGAGACTTTGGAATTGAAGATTCATGCACGGAGATTAAATGTGACAACACCAGCGCAATCAATCTCACTAAAAATCCAATTCTTCACTCAAGAGCAAAGCATATAGAGATTCGACATCACTTCATTAGATATCATGTTCAAAATGGAGAAATTACGATTCAGTTTGTTGACTCAAAGAACCAAGGCGACGGATATATTTACAAAGCCTTTGGAGAAAATTCAATTTGAAATTATCCGTTCCGGACTCAACATTTTGAGGTTTGAAGAAGTTAAAGTCTAGAGACTCTCAAACTCGGACAAATAAGACTTTGACCTGCAAGACTTTGATTTGTAAGTTATTCTCTCTCTAATCTCATCTTGAAAAGGTACGTTCATCAACCGTGTTTGATTATTGTTATCTCAACCGCTATCTTTAATTAACGAGGTTATTGCAACGTTTCCTTTAGAAAAAGGAGTTATTTTGAAATGACCATTTTTCGAAAAGGCGGTTATTTTTTTAAAGGCATCTTTTCACTTTCCATTACGACGTTTGGTATCCCCTCCTTTCGATTTGTCTTATATACGGTCGGCTTCTCTTCGCTTAACTCCAAAACCCTAAAAAGCACCAATCTTCCATTCATGTTTTCTTCTCTTGTTTAATCTTCGAAAAAGTTGTCATCTTTCTTGGGAAAGTCAAGCAAGGAATCTTTCAAAGACTAAGAAAGATGTCGTCTTCAAGAAAGTCTTCAAGGATCGCAAGCAGAGGACCGCGGCAAATGAGTGAGGGCCTACACACTTGATCTCACTGAAGAAGAAGTGTCTCCAAATCAGCAGCAGAGCCCACAACATTCTCAGCAGCATCATTCTCCTCCATCTAGTCCTCAAGATGTTGATCATCAACAAAATGAAGAAATCATTGAAGATGCGAGACCGTAAGAGTTCAAAGGCCCTCTTTTATTTATAAGATGTATCGTGCTTTAAAAGGGACTGGTACTCCATTGAACTATGTCGATGATTTTCTTAAGGACAAAGGATATGGAAATGAATATATATTTTGCGAAAAATGGAAAGTTTGGGAATTGCTCGTAAAGGGGTGGCAAAAGAAACCCTTGCGAATATCCAAGTGATCCTCGTGATTGGGGATTTAATCCGGTAGATGGAAATGATGATGACAAATTGTACAGCCAATTTCAACCGAGAATGGGTGTTGTGGTGGAAAATCAAGGAAAAATGGGAGAGTTGTTTAGATCGAAGGAACAGGAGGATATATACTCAAAATTGCTGAAGCGTGGGGTGATAAATCCTATGAGTGTTGATTTTGATTTTCTGGATCTTTGTGAATGTGAACTTGAGGAAAAGTTCGATCATCTTCAACTTGAAAATTCTGCTCGATACCACGAGGCCTATCCTCAACTAACTGCATATTTCTATTCAAATCTTAGTTTCTTGGATGCGAATAGATTCTCTTTCAGTGTCAAAGATCAAGACTTTGTAGTGGATATGGATATGCTAGCAGATGTGTTAGAAGTTGAGAGAGGAAGATATCAACGGATCAAAGTTTCTATTGCTTGTGCTACATTGGAACTTGTTAAGGACAGGAGAACAGAGGAAAAGATTTCCTACTCAAGGATGAATGCGTTCAACATCTTGCTTCACAAGATTGTGATCAATTGTCTCAGACCGAAATCAACTTCCAAGACCGATGTTTCAAGTTCGAGGCAAAGCTAATGTATGCCATCATCACTGGAAAAAGGTTTTCACTTCCTCACTTTGTTATGTTCCACATGTATAGAGCTGTGATGAAGGACATAGGTCAACTTCCTTATCCAGGTCTTGTGACGAAGTTATTCAGACATTTGAACATTCAGCCTCCGCAAATTCTTTGTGCTCGATCGTGCGATCATATGGTGGTAAGACTGAAAATGGTGACTAAGATGCGTCTAAAGGAACTAAGCAAGGCATTGGAGAAATTTAAGGAGAAGACTCCAGTCAAATCTCATCAATTCTCTTCGCATGAAAAAGAAAAGGGAAGGAGCCCATGGATGCTCCATCCAAGAGAAGAAGAGCTCTCATCGTTCAGGATGAAGATGATGAGGATAACATCACTATCTCTGCAATGGCATTGAAGAATCTTAGTCGATCTGTTCCAGAGAAAGACTCAGAACAGCAGACAGAAGAAAGAGCAGAGAAAGAAGTAGGGGAAAAAGAAACGGAGGAAAGAGAAGAAGAAGAAGAAGAAGAAGAAGAAGAAGAAGAAGAAGAAGAAGAAAGAGATGCTGAGAAAGAGAGAGTTGAAAAAGAAGAAGAAGAGAAAAGAGATCAAGAAGAAGGAGAACATGAGGAGCACTCTCCACCTGAAGGTATGAAAGCAAGGGGAGACCAAGAGAAAAGAGGAATGTCCTCAAATCCTGCAACCAGAGAGGGAGTCGGTCGATCCCCCAGATCCAGAGGATATTTATGCCTCTCGGTTTCCCGAGGAAGGTCATGATGTTTCTTCGCCAAATCTGCGTGATTATGCTTTGATCTACCATCGTCTGCATTTACTCCATCGAGATCATGCCGACGCTTGATGCGCATGAGATAGACAATTCAGCGAGACTTTCGCAAAGTGATGGATATTCTCTTGGAGATGCAAGGTCAGATATATGCATTGGGATGCGAAGTTCGAACTTGCGAATGCGGGACAAGCTTCTTCGGGTTCATTGAACGATCAAATCCAAGCCCTTTCTCTTCAGATTCAGGCTAATGCTAAGGGTGAGGATGTTGCACAACTGAAGGAAGACTTGAAAAGGCTGGAAGGCATCGTTCAGTCGATGGGAGATTTCCAGCTTGTTCGTGTTCCCAAGCATTCTTGACTCCACTCCATT
This sequence comes from Eucalyptus grandis, assembly GCF_016545825.1. Classification (NCBI taxonomy): domain Eukaryota; kingdom Viridiplantae; phylum Streptophyta; class Magnoliopsida; order Myrtales; family Myrtaceae; genus Eucalyptus; species Eucalyptus grandis. The sequence goes on from NC_052616.1 coordinate 28,019,166, forward strand.
TTCATCTCAATCTTTTTTATGCTAACAAAAATGGGGAGAGTTGCGAGACTTGAAAAACTTTGAACTTAAATTTGTCGAACTTTTGGCTTATTTGGTTTGTGGTTTGTTTTGACTTGACTTGTGTGTCTGGATGTGGACTAAATTTGGGATTTGGATTTGACTGCTTAACTACTATTGATATCTTATGGATGGCTTTATTGCATACTGGACTAACCTATTTTATGTGGTTGCAGATTCTAGTGTTATTCATTTAGCCATTTATCTCTATAAGATATGCATATATGTTTGAGAAATGTTTTGCAGGTCAAAGTTTTCCAAATCTGTAGGAAAGTTTTGTCACCATCAAAAAGGGGGAGATTGTTGGAGAAATCCTCTTGAAGTGTTTTAAAGTTGACAAAATGTTTCCATCAGTCTAGTCTGAAGGTTTGCAAACTCTGCTATTTAAAGTCTGAAGACCTCCGGACAGCCAGACTCAAGACTCAAAGTCTATCCTCATTGACAGTTTCTAATCCGTTGGAGAAAGGCTATCCAGAACTGGATGTTTCATTAATGATATGGCCTTATCAACTGGAGAAGATCTCTTGGCTGGATATGACATAACGGAATCATTTATTTGATCATAATTGATTCAAAGATTAAGGATCCGATGATTGGCAAAGTATACTTGGAAGGTTCTACTTATGGAAACCGAGATCCCGATTATATGGGCGAACAGGATTGATGGGCTATCGACATGTTCCTTTAATAGCTCGAATGATCTTCCTAATTGATTCCGTCCAACGGGTAGATTGGAGGAATTCCTTTGGTAAGTGCCAACGGGTATGATGGCATGAAGGAGTATATAAGGAAGACGTTCTAGTTGTTCGAGAGTGTGCACGATAGAAGAATTCCAAAGTCTGAAGCTCCTTGTTCTTAGTCAATTCATTTGTTGAGCGAAATCTTGTAAACAAAAGAGAGTCTATACTCGTGAGAAACTTTGAGGAAGTGTGGTAGAACATCTACACTGTGGAATCAATGAAAAGCTGTGCTGTAACTTCTCTTTTGTTCATAGTGAAATCCAGCCGGTGGGCTGTCAATGCGGAAGAGTGGATGTAGGCTTGGAATAAGCCGAACCACTATAAATCTTGTGTTCAATTTTCTTTTCCATAACCTTTACTTTACTTTGATCGTATTTTCCTTTCTATCGTTTGCCTAGAATCGCTTCCGTATCTCGAGAAATTGTTTGTGCACCTATTCACCCCCCTCTAGGTGCTTATACTAGCTATCTCACTAAGTACAATATTCAACAATATCCTGCAATTACATTAAATGCCAAGGTGACAAAAAATGGTATTTTCCAAACTGTCTATGAACATAAATCACGGTTAGGCATAGCCTTTTCCCATATTAACCAACTGCAGTAACGAAAACAGAGATTGTGGCATCTTTACTCTATACACTTCTTACTCGGTCGTCCTTTTCATGATGATCCATATTTCACTTCCTAAGCCACCATGCCATCAAGATGAGAGCTATGCCTTGATGGAATTCAAGCGAAATTTTCAGAACTGACAGAACAGATTTTCAATGTGTTGATGCGAAGGTTTATCATGGTCACATGGATATTGCCGCTCATGGGATGGTGTAGAGTGCCATAATGCCATTACAATTGGACAGTACTTTATAAACTTCCATGGTAAAATTAAAAAAAAAAATATTCATGATTCTGTAACGATGTTATTTCAAGTATTGCAGCATTGAACGGGCTAAAATGCTAATGTTGTCATACAATAGGAGTGAAGAACAGGAATGGAATATTCTCACGTTGAAATTAACATTTGACATGATAATGATTTAAAAAATGAAAAAGAAAAAGAATGATGAATGCATTTCTATATACAATTTTTTTCTCCTTTTCTTTTGGGGAATAATAAAATTACATTAAACAAAACAAATCAAGTTACAAGCGATCGCCAACTAGGCTCATAAGAATACATGTGCCCATTAAGCCATAAAATGAGTTGAATACCAAGGTGGATGACCATGACTCCAAGGCTCCGTTCGTTTCACGGAAAATGTGGCATTTCTAAAAAAAAAAAAATTAGGAAGTCATTTTCGAGGAAAATATAATTATTTTCCGATATTCGAGTGAAACTTGAAAATAAAATGGAAAATATTTTCTGCTGTTCGGTAAGGAAAATCTGTAAGGAAAATATTTTCCTTCATACGCTCTTTTTCATTTATTTTATTTTTTAAAATTTATTTTTCATTATTTTTTATTTTTAAAAATAGATTATTATATATATTTTTATTTTTTTCTTTTGTTTGTTTTCCTTCTGTTCTTGGCTGGTTGTCGGCCATGGCAATAGCCAGCGACTAGCAACAAGTGAGCCTCGAGCTCACCCACCTAAGCTTGTCACTCACCAGATCGGGGAGTGCAAACATTGAGCTCGAGGCTTGCCAATCCGGCAAGCGAAGGCTGGCGGTGCTCGAAGCTTGCTAGCCTCAAGCCTCGTCGATTCGTGAGCAACGAGCTTGACGCTCACTCTTGTCGATTTGGCGAGTGGCGAACCTAAGCTCACCGAGTTAGGCAAGCCTCGTGCTTGAGGCTCGCCTGTGGCCAATTGTCGATCGTCACCATGGCCAACTTGGCTAGCGACCAGCCAATAAAGAAAAGAAGGGAAAACAAAGAAAATAAAAATAAAAATAAAATAATTTGATTTAAAAAAAAAAAAAAAAAAGGAGGAGGAGGAGGAGGAAGTAAGGGCTTGCAATGGTGTGAGACAAAAGAAACCAAGTGAGGTTTTTCCTTTCATGGAAAATAATTTTTCAGCTAATTCATTTTTCCGTGAAACGAACGCTAAAAAATCTGGAAAATGTTGTCCTGGAAATTGTTTTCCACAAAACGAATGGTTCTATATGGAATTATATGTACCCAGGGCTAACTCAACGGGTCATGCCTTGATACCTGGTATTTGTTTATGCTATGCGTAAATTGTGTGACTAAACTTCTTCAATTGCATCAATTCCTCCCCCTTAACAAACCATTGAAGGTTAAGAAAATAAAAGGAGTATCTCCAACCGTTAACGATAACATTAGTAGTAATAGTAGCAATCATAGAATTATTACGGAGAATTTGAGGCACTTGTCACGCCTATGATGATCAAAATCCTTGCCGTGTACGCCTATGATGATCAAAATCCTTGCCGTGTAAGTGAAGTCAATGTTGCATTTCCTCAACTTTGCGTTCAGCGTAAGTCGTCAACCGCGCCTTGACTCGAAAGTCGTCTCCCAAGTCTTCCTTTGGATGAGAATGTGGGGCGGCTGCATCAATTTGCACGTCACACACGTCTTCTCAAAGTAATTTTGCACAAAATTGCTAGTACCCCACTCGTTTATGTACATCTATTGGTTAAAAACAGAAGTTAAGGTTTAGCAACATTTTTTTTTTTTTTGGTACCTCACCCGCTAATCTAAGTTTCGGCTTTGCAACTTGACTTTTGAGTTCTACCAATAAAACCCACAAGGATCACTTCTACGTAACATTCTTTTTTTGTAATTTAGCAGTGACGTGATATCTAAACCTGCTTTCGTGCACTTCAATTAGTTCATTTTGTTCAGAGATCTTGGGGACGCACTTCATCATATCGACTTGATGCAATTAGGATTTTATTTCTATAGGCTTGAACCCACGTCTATAAGGAAAATAGAAAACTTCTGGCCACCTTGGCGGTTCTGTGCAGCAATTACAGCTGTACCAACTAAATAGAAGATACGACAAAAATCAAATACATATTGTATTCAATAATTTTATGCATCATGCCTGATTACTACAATCATATGTTAAATCACTAGCTTTTTTTAAAAACCTGGAGAATGACTCTTGTTTGTCGATTCAAAGTGGCAAAAGTCTTTTTGCGAGTCTTTAAATTTTGGCCTATTTGTGGAAAAATAAAATGAGATGTCATTTTAATGGACCAGCCATGCAATCATGATTGCACCCGAACCATCAATCACGGCATGAGAGTTCGACGTGAAATTTCTACCTTGTGGATGTGTGGCCATTTTTTCCCTTTTTTTGCAAAAACAAATAAAAATGCCTCAGTTTGCTTACAAATATCGACATCATTTTCAACAAAGAAAGGCAGTGAGAGGCATTATGTTGAGTATTTTCTGATTAGCCCAAGAGTAACATCCCATGGCAGACTTAGGAATTCTATTGATGAACCCATCTCCCAACACTATTGTATGGCAGGACATTCATACTATACTTGATCTTAACTGCCACATTGTCAACCCCCAGTCTCTCACGTGGATTATTGATATCTTTTATTAGAAGATGCTGTGCTGGGGAAACAGTGAACCATCAACAAAATAGCGGCTAGACCAATTAAATGTGTCTCATTTAATTTACGCTCAAAATGTCTAGAATTTTCATTTGTTATGTTTGGTGATATCTCAAATAAGCTTTTGTGCACATAGTAAATTGACCACCTTGACATGATCAAAAATAGGCAATCAGCACTAAATCTTAGAAGTTAGAACTCATCAAGGACTACCCGGGTCTTGTTATTTTTAGCTTTATAATTAAATTGGTCAAATTGTAAAGTTTTGGATCAAATTGACTGTTGTATGACAAATTTATGACTTTTTGACCAATTTTCTCTAAAGGATTATATCAGCGATGTAATTTCTTCAAGAAAGCTAAAATTTGACAATCTCAAATACTCTTTTTTTGCTTTTCCGTCATCATATATCTACGAGCACATGTCAGTGCGTTTCAGACAATCATAATAATCTAACACCATTCAATCCTCCATGCCATTCCTATACTAATTCACTAATTCATTATCACATCATCAAGAATTGAACTAACCAATCCAAGTTGTATCTCTCGGAACTCTACTCAAAGCATCGTGTGTGATAGTTTTAGATGTCGCACTTAGATGGATTCTTGGAGAATTATGATCCATCTATTGAAAAACATTCATTTATGCATCATTGAAATCAATGCATACATTCTACTTATTTTGGGATATATGAAGGGCTATCTCCCTAATCCCGAGCGTTTTCACGGTCCAAACCTCTAAGAATTTAATGGAATGTTACCCAAAGGGTCTTTAATAAGATCTAGAATAGAGGAATAAATAGCAAATCATAGATACATATGAGACCCATTGTCAAGCGATGTGAGACAATGAAAGTCCAATTCAAAAACTTAAGTCATTAATTGGAGAGAGACAATATGTATATAAAGAACATATAAGACCTGTTATAAATGAATGAGGGATAATCTTTCAACATGTCCAAGCAAGGCCAAAGCATCCGTGCAACCATCTGCATCTCTAAATACGTGCTTGAATTGCATCCCTGCCGCTCCACAAGCAAGTTCCCACGTTCAATCAAAAGAGGTTCCATCAGTAAATTATGCTCGTGAATGCCTGTAATTGCATGAATGGCAGACAAGGCATCCATTTCAATGTGAAAATGAGTAACATTATTGGCTACTTGTAATATGAGGCCTTCTCTTAGCGCCATATCTCTTCCATGATGGGTTCATCGTCCATCAGGGGTGTCAACGGTTCGGTTCGGTTCGGTTTTTTGAAAACCGAACCGAACTGGAACCGATAGAAAATCCTCTGAACCGAACCGAAACCGATCGAACCGAAACCGAACCAAAACCGGGCAACCCGAACCGAACCAACTACGAACCGAACCGAAGTTCGGTTTGGTTTCGGTTTTCAACTTTGGTCTTTGGTTTTCAGTTTTCAATTATATTTTTTTAGTAAACTCAAAATATTGAGAACTTGCCTCAACATTTCACAGCACCAACTTTTTCTTAGATTCAACCAGAGTCCAGCTCATCATAGAAACCTCGATTTTTAATTTGAAGAGAGAAGACCTTCATGCTTTTCTTCTCCATCATAATCATAGAAGAGGAAAAAGGCATTTCGATCGACATCTTTCCGGAGCATGATATCAGAGCATAAGAAAGCAAAAGGTGTTCAAAAGGGGAACACCCAAAAAAGTTCAACGACGGAAAAGTGAAAAGAGCATGTGGGATAAATAGCTTCACTTGGGTTATCATTTCAACCAACTACGAAGATAAAAAGAATTATCTCGATGCAGAAACCACAAGACCCATCGTTGAATTCCTGCTAAGAAGACAGGGGACCAAACCAAATGAGTAAGGAAGCTCTCCGCCACAAAGAACAGCAAGACCCTTCTCGAATTTCATCAAGCACCTGGTGTGCAGCATGCGGTGATCAATTTCCAGTTGATTTGGCGCTCCACTATCGCCAAAGTGTAGCTGCACAAACATCATGGATATATTCAGAGAAAACTCAATGTCTCTGGTTCTTTGTTTAACAGAGTAAACTAATATGATTGTCCTTGAAATCACTAAAGACTAGCATGACCAGAAAAACATATTCTTGATTCACGACCTACTCCGCAATATCTAGAACTTAAAGCTCAATTATGGCTCTTTCCACTAGGGGAAAAACAATCACAACATTAAAAGCTGCTATATAGATAATCTAGCATCTCAATCAGCCATTTTAGCTGAGATGAAAGAATCAAGGCAACATTTCGACGGCCGTAATAAATAAAACACGCAAAACCCAACTGAAGTTTCACTCAGCAACTCAATTTACTGACACCATACACTACCCTGAAATCAATAATGGGAAAAACCAACCCTTTTCGCTTCCCACATTGGAATCGACCAAGCAAGAGATCATCGACACCGGATGAAACCACAAGCATAGCCAGCATACTCAAATCCCATAATTCCAAAATCAACTCCCGCCTGTGGGACCAAAAGCAATTTTTACAAAACGAAAGTAGAGCCCAGTTCATCCGATCACCCAGCCTGAATGTCAAGCCGAACTCCACCCACAAAATTCATCAATCGACGACCCTCGACACACCCGATGTGCACGAATTGCACGCGAGAATCACCATCAACCAAGATTCGAGAGAAAAGCAGTCACCTTTACGAGAGAAAGAGAGAGGGGGGTTGCGCCGCGGTTTCGAGGTAGCGAAGATGAGGAGGAGGAGGTTTTTGTCTCCTGGGGTGTATAAGGCTAAAACGACGAGAAATTTGCTTCAGACTGTGGTTCTTTGTCTGGTCTTAGCCAAACAGCGTGTAAAGTGACGAAGGAGAGACTTTGGCCGCCCCCCAGTCCAGAGCAGAGCGCGCGCCGTCGCAGAAGGAAGAGGGGCTCTGTCCCTCAATCGGTTGCCGTTGCCGTCGCAGTCGCCGTCCCTGCTGTCGTCGCCGTTGCAATCACCGTCCCTGCCGCCGTCGCCGTTGCACCTCCAAGCCGACCAAGAGGAGACACGAGACGAGAGGAGAGGGCCAGAGTCGGGAGAGAATAAAACCTAGAGTCGGGACGGGAGAGAATAAACCGAACTGATAAAAGAGATTTCAGTTTTTAATGATGTCGCGACCTCTTTTTTTCGGCGCCCGCAATCGGGTACAGGCGCCTGAGGAGGCTAATGGCTCGGCTGAAATTGGTTAAGCCCAGACTCTCCTAAGTCCACCAATTCACAACTTAATGGTTCAAGTTTTTTAACCTGTAAATAAATTTGTAAAATGGAGCCGCCACTAATCGATTTGGGGTGGGTTGATTAGAAACCAAGCGAAGTATCGGGAGAAATACTCACTCCGCGCAACGAGAGAAATTAGAATCGGGGACTTGATTACACTAGTTAATCACTAATGCCCTTTCGGTACCTAATCTTGTTTAAACCTTGAGGTTTTTTGGATGTTTGAGGGATTTTCCATGCATTTTTGGAGGAAAAACCATTTTTGAGTCTTTTTCTAATTTTTTGACATAAAATGGATTTTTTTTTTTTTTTGGATTTTTTGGTATTTTTTGGAAAAATACAAGTCTTTTTGGCTTTTTCTGAATTTTTTTGGCTTTTTCATGATTTTTGGCTTTTTTTGGATTTTTGGCATTTTTGGAAAATATGGAATTTTTTTCTGAAAATAAAATATTTTTTAATATTTTTAAATATTTTTGGAAAATAAATTATTTTTTATTTTTCTTGATATTTTTTTCAGAAAATAAAACATTTTTCAAAAAATTTTAAATATTTTTCGGTTTTCTAGAAATTAAAACATTTTTTAATATTTTTCGAAAATAAATTATTTTTTATTTTTTTGAAATAAATTATTTTTATTTTTATTTTTATTTAAAAATATTATAAAAACTGACCCGGGTCGGATCCGCGGGTTGGGTCCGACCCGGCCGGCGACCAAGACGCGGACGGGCCGCGTTATGTGCTCGACTTAGATTTTTTCTTTTTCTTTTTTTCTTTTTATTAAAAAAAACGAAACGGCATCATGGGGGGTGTTTAGGGACACCCGGCCCGACCCGACAACCCGGCCCCACAGCCCGACTCATGACCCGACTCCCTACGAAAGCCCTACCCGAATCCGACCCGACCCGCAACCCGACCTCCGCCGCCCCCCCGCGAGATTTACGGAATCCCTACCCGATTCCCGATCCGGTCCGACCCACGACTGGGATCGCGACCCGAAAATCAGGAACCCTAGGGTTTCCGAATTGGGGGCGCCGAAGAGGTGCAGCGGCGACAATGGCAAAGACGGCGGCGACGGCGACGGCAACGATGACTAGACTTACGGAGAGGGAGATGGCGAGGGCGACGACGACGGCGACGGCACGATACCCGCTTCGGTGATGGCGCGGCAAAGCGACGATGCTAGATCGATCGAAGGTAGCAACGGCGAGGACGAGCGACGGCGACAAGGGCAAAGGCAGATTTATGGCAACGACCGTGCGTACAACGACGGCGACGGTGGATCCTGGACGGTCGATCCGGCTAGACCCGTTGCCGAGTTACCCTCTCTCTCCCTCGGGCTCACCCTTCGAGCTCCCGAAGTCTCTCGGGGACCCCTCCGAGCTCACCACGCCATGGTCGACCCCGCACTCGAGCTCCCCAAAGTCTCTCAGGGGGACCTCGAGCTTCGGCCAGCCTCTCTCTCTCTCTGTCTAGGATCTCGTGTGTCTTTGGCTGCTGGGATCGACGGCCTATTTATAGGCCGAGGGGCGGCGGTCGACGGAGCTCGACCGTCGGTCGCCGCGGCCTTCGCTAGCCGAACCGGCATCCCATCCAACGCCAGCTACCCTCCTGCTCCACGTGCGCTACTGCTCCTCCCTTCTGCTCCGGTGCGTGCTACCCACCCGGTCGAGCGAGGAAGGATATGAAGGTGCGGGCCGGGCTGCGGGTTGGGCCGCGCGAGGCCCGAGAGGAGGGGTTGCTTTTTCTGTTTTCTTTTTCGTTTCTTTTCCGTTTTTTTTCTTTGTTTATTTATCATCCGAAAAAAAAAGATAAAATAAAATTAAAATAAATAAAAACAAAAGTAAAAGATAATTAATAAAAATGAAATTTTAGGCATCAACAAATGAGAACCGAAAAAACCGATTTTTCCGTTCGGTTCGGTTCGGTTTTCGGTTTGGTTCGAGTTTTGATTAGGTTCCCGACACCCCTATCCATCGTAGCTTCTAAGGGTGCGTTTGTTTGCGTTCTTTGTTTAAAAATTGTTCCAGGAACATAAATAGAAAAAAGTGTTTCGTTCTGGGAACAATTTCTGAACAAAAAAACGCGTTTGGTAAACTTGTTCCGGGAACAAAAATAAATAGAAACACGTTTAGTAAATTTGTATAATTTTTTTATTTCTTTTATTTTTTCTATTTTTTTTTTTTTTTCCTTTTTTTTCTTTTTTATTTTTCCTTTTTTCTTTTTTTCTTCTTTTGGCTAGGCGAGCTCGGTCTCGCCGGATCTGGGGCGAGATCGAGCTCGCCCGGCCCAATGAGCCCGGCTCGACGCGCCGACATCTCGCCGGCTAGGCGAGCTCGAGCTCCGCCCAGCCAAGGCGAGGCCGACCCTCGCCCGTGCACTCGCGAGGCCGAGCTACGGCGAGGCTCGGCCTCGCCGTGCCCGGGCGAGGCCGCCGGCCCTCATCGGTTTGGCCGGGCCCATGGCCGAGGCCGGCGACCAAATAAAGAAAAAAAGAAAGAAAATAAGAAGAAAAAGAAGAAAAATTTCAAAAGTGTTTCGATTTGTGTTTGAAACAAGAAAACACAAAATTTGTGTTTCTTGTTTTGTTTCTTTTTTGTTCCCAGGAACAAAAAACAGAAAAGTATTTAAAAACAAAAAAAAAAGAAATACAAACAAACGCAGCCTAAGTTCCTGAGAAATTTTTGCTCGTTTGCAGTTTATGGTAATCGCGTATATTTTTTCTTTAATTTTATATAAAATTAGGTGACAATATATAAAATCTGAAGATATTTTCAATCAATAATAACGTTATCAACGTGTGGCCGAATGCAAAGTGGGACGAGTGCGGAGGGATAGAGCGCGACGGCATTTTAGACGCGTGAAGAACCAATCAGCGACGACGCTGCTTGACCGAGTCCACGGCTCTTCCGGTCTGTTATTCTGCTTTTTTGGTTTTTGCTGCATGGAGCTAAGGACTACATAAATTTTTTTATTTTATTTTTCATAATCGAAATTATGTTGTTATAATGATCCGGTCCGTTTCACTTGAATTAAACAGAAAAAAAAAAAAAAATTTACTCCAGGTAGCATACAAGATGATTAAAGAGCAGATGAATTTGCTTCCAAAGTCTCTTAATGATTAATTTTAGTATATCGGCGCGGTCTCTCATCAATATATGTCTTTTGTGAAGTTTATCAGATAATTTACGTAAATGTAGATTATAATTGTCCATAATAAGCGTGAAAATCATACTCGATATTGGTTGGTGGACATGTAAAAAAATTATATTATATAGCCGACTTCAAATACAAATGTCGTCATCCATTTGACGGCGAATGTGTATACATTTTTACGTTAGAACTAATATAAAATAGTAATTTATATTGGTGCGCAATGATCGCACTTCTGATGTGTGATAAGCTTGGATATGTGTGGACAATAAAACGCATGCTCAATAATCACACTTCTAATGGGGTGATTAGTTTGGATAATTCGGAAAAAAAAAAAAAAAAGGAGGGAGGGAGCAATGAGAAAGCATCTTATGTAAAAGATACACAACGTAACAATAATAACACAGAATAACCAACCAATTATATTATGGTTAATATCATGAAAAACCTTAAATCAGTACATTTGTAACATATTTATCGCAAATTAATATTTTGACAATTAAAAATATCAAATTGATACATTTATAACAAATTTACCATCTATTAGTTTTCATTAGATTTTTTTTTTTTTTGTTAACCGAGGACTCCACCACGGGTCCCCCATTCCCGGACGGTACCAAAGGGCCGGGCCTCTATACCTCGGGGGAGATTAATACAAGACCCTAACACCATAGCCCTCCACTTACAACGCTAGCAACTGCGAGTTTCAAACTCTCGACCTCGGCGATGAAGGAAAGACTCTTAACCAACACAACTACCACAGTTTGGGTTTAGATTTTATCATCAAATTGCTGAGTTTAATGACATGTGACAATCGACGGATATACCAATTTATGGTTTTTCTCCAATTGTCATAAATGTACTAGTTTGTGATTTTTCTTTATATTAATCAACTTTAACGGAAATAAATAGTGTAAATATACCACAAATATATCATTTTGGGGTTTTGGGTTGTTAAAAAATCAATTTTTTTAAGTAAATTTGTCATAAATATACCACTTTGAAGTTTTAAATAATAAAAAAATTGTTTTTGATAAATTTGTTACATATATACTAATTTAAAGTTTGGAACAATATTAACCCATTATATAAATTATATCGTCCATTGAATCTAAACGTACTTGGCCACGCGTGGTTATGCACCTCATTTTTTATGAGTCAGTTTGCAGCCCGCATCACTGTGAGACGATGCAGCCACTGCAATAACACTTCTGGAGAGAGAGAGAGAGAGAGAGAGAGATTGGGCGGGCTTTTCTGCTTTTGGGCCTTTGGGCCTTTGGGCTCTGTAGACCCTGACAGAACATCGAGAGAGAGAGAGAGGGCGGGCTTTTCTTATTTTGGGCCTTTGGGCCTTTGGGCTCTCTAGACCATGACAGAACATCAACCCTATACCATCCTATAAAAACGATGCTCCACCGCCAGTTTCCATAGCCGCAAGCGAGCTCCACAATCTCTCTCTCTCTCTCTCTCCCTCCCTAGCTGTATCATGTCGAAGCTCCAATTTTTCTTGTGAACGTCGCGTCTTGTCGAATTCGTCTTCCGTCTTCTTCTCTTTATGAACTTCTGCATCTTCTGCTCTGCATCGAATTCTTGAGTCGCCGATTCGAGAGGTGACTCTACCCTCGAGCCTGCCTGCGAGACTGGTACTTTCTTGGTCCCCGTTTTGCTTCCTGAACCCAAGAAAAACAAGAACTTGCTCTCGAGATTTTTCGTGGGTTTTGACGATTTCCCCCGTTGCGCTCGCGAGTTTCGCGGCTTTTCCGTTGGATTCGATGAACATGATGAGAGTAATATTGCGAGTGATGATAAAATCTTATCAGGTGATGAGAAAAATATTACTTCGCTACGTTCTTTCCGATTCATGGTCCATCTGTGTTTCTTGTCGTATTCGATTCTTGCTCTAATTTTGTTCCAATTTTTCTTGATTTTTTCCAATAACTCTGAATTAAAAAGTTCTCATTTGAATAGGATGAGAACGGAGATTGTACCAATTATATTGGTTTCATTTTTAAAAAGTGGTTTAATCTGATTAATGTGACATGTAAGGCCCTAATCCCCTCAATGTTTGCTAGAACTGCAATGTGAACTTATGAAGTTTTCAAAATGGATTTGTGGAACAAAGATGCTCGAGGATATGCTTTCATCAACCTCTTTATCATATTCATGTCAGTAAATTTATTCAGTAAATTTATGTCTGTCTCAAGTATATGGACCCTGGATATTATTCTGTAGCCGCATTCGGAAATTTCGTAATAATTTTTGCCAAAACATAGTTTCCGATAGAGGACGGGGATGACCATTTTGGAACTGAGTTTTATCACGACTCTGATTCTACTTCAATGCTGGTTTTCTGCACGAAGATCCTCCTCCTTTCGCCGCGCTTGTATAGCTTTCCTGAGCCTCCTGGGTATCTATCGGGCTCTCGTTGCGAATCCTTCTCCTTCCGTCCCTGCTCAGCCCTCGCTCGTTCAGCGAAGCTAGAATCCTCCTCTCGTAGTCCCGCCTCAATTGTCCGTCTCCGTTCCATCGATGCATGAACTTTTCTACCTAATTAATGCCCAAAAGAAGACCAAAGAACGTTGGCATGGCAATATGGAACACCAATACATGATGTAGATGATGCAGAGAGAGAGAGAGATGAAAGGACCTCTTGAGTAGATAGAACGTGAAGTGCTTCAATGTCTTTTTTCTCAGCAAGTTCTCTTGCTGCTTCCATGAGTTGAACATGTTGGTTGTAGCAGACATTCTGAAAATCAATCATAAGTGGAAATCATAAGTAACTAGAAAAAGGGCAGCTTGCGAAATCGAGAGGATTTACGTGTTGTCATACTGCTTCTTGTTGCTCTCTCCTCCATTCGAGGATGAATTTGTCGGCGTCGCCCTTTATTCGTTCTATGGACATCAGTTCCTTCTCCAAAGAACTCAAGTCATTTTCGACCAATTTCAACTCTTTTTTGACGAAGAAGATTTTGGCATTGAACGACGAGTGCCTTCCTCTAGCGAGCTAAGATGCATAAACAAAATCATTAGCTCGCAAGAAGAAAAAAGGATTAATTAGGCCATAAGTTTGAACACTCTGATTGTCTATACTTGAACTTTCTTTTTGATGGTTTGCTTTGAGCCCATAGATTCCCACATCTTCCCCTTGCAAGCAGCACTTGTTATGGCCTCCTCCCTTGCCAATTCAAGTTCTTTCATCTCTTCCCTGACCTCCCTTTCCTCATCTGAACTGAGACTTCCCCAATGCTTCGTATAACGCAACCACCGAACCTGCATTTTCGCAAACGTAAATATGGGGAAACCCAAAGAAGTTGGGTCAAATCCAAGTCCTGTTTTTAAATGCGAGTACTTAGTTCATAATACACTAGGTCGTGCATCGAATCGTACCTTTTGGTCCAATTGTTGCATGGACACGCCTGGATCTGCCTCCCTTTCGGCTTCCTTCGTCTTTCTTAAGATCCGCCTTTCATCAGCCAGGTTGTTGCCACCATGAAGCATTCCAAAATGCAAGCTCTACACCATTTTATTAGCCAACATACAGTACCATATTAGCTGCAATCAGAGCCTTGCTTATATAATCACTTTTCTAGTACTGCAGGAGAAACTTTTAACCATATCTTGCTCTTGCTAACCAGATTATCGATCTCGCCCACTGAAGAGCCCGGTTTGATGGCTTTACAGATGCTCAGTTTGTTCGCGAAGCATAGCTTGTCCATAGATAATTTCAGCAACTTCAAATCCTCGCTTCCCACTATTTGGGCCTGGTATCTCAAATTGGGCAACGAGAAGTATAATCGGCCTCTCTCAATCTGAGAACCAAACATGTATATCAGAGCATACTGAAACATTAGGATTGACACACAATATACATTTTCTGTTATCAGTATGCCGAGTCACCAAAGGTAACCAGCTTATCTTCTTTGCTGATGAGAAGTTCTCAACTGGAATTATCTAGGATGCAAAAAATGTTCGGACATGCCTTCTTCATTATCCTCTTTCGCTCGATCACAGAACGATGCTGAACAATCTTGTCAGTCGCGACCAAGTATGGGTTCTCGAATGGATGTTGTTTCACAAAGTAGAACCGATGGACCTTTCCGCCAGTATTCTCTCTTTCGCCGATCGCACTTTCAGCTCGCTCATCAACTGCTTTGCCTTGTCTCTCCTTTTCAACAAGATTATCACGTGTGTGGGAGTAACCAACAGCACCGACGCGGTCGTGGTCACCCTCGAAGTCACATTCTTGGGACTCCATGTTCTTTTGCTTCTGCATCTTCCAAATGAGAACAACGCTGGAGTGAATTGGAGTGGGGACCAAGCATTGTGGGGACCAAGCATTCACCTCTATTCCTTTTTAAAGGAGAGACCTTGTTCATTGTTCCAAGCCATTCTACTTGGCTTCCAAGCATAACTCTTGTGGCCCAAGAAAGGCGGCACAAGTCAACTCATCCTAAGTCAACGCCACGCGTGATGATTGAGGGGGGAGAGACAGATTGAGCAATAGGTCAATGTTCAACGGAGCGCTCTTACATGCATTGCTTTTGCTTCCTCTTCTTGAAGACATGGCAATGTCAGAAGCAACTGAGCAGTGGCGCAGTCAAATGGGTGGGTTAGATCGGATTTGGGTCGAGTTGAAAATGATTCGACTCGTATTGATCAATTTAACTCGTTTTGACCCATTTTTATGCAATATAAATTTGATAACCCATACCCGATCCGACCCATATTATTGAAACACATTTCTATTTAACTCAATTTAGTTACTTAAATAAAAACTTCACGCCAAATTTAAAAGGTAAATAAAATAAAATAAAATGTGAAAAACCTTTAAATGGAGATACTTTTGAATAACTCTTGATAAGAAAAAGTTTGGTGAGCTAATAATTGACATGAAAATAATATTTGCTTATAACAAATCTTCTTGAATGCGAGAATGCATAACTTCTTAATTGTAATTCTTTTTATTTAAGTTGATTTCTTGATTTTAGTTCATCAAGTTAAAAATTACATTATGATATTTAGAATTTCTAATTAACAATCTAAACAGCATTGAGCTTCCTCTAAAAGTACTTCTCCGATATGTATATGGATATCTATCTACCAAATATCATTAAAAAAAATTATTATTTTAAATTTATTTGAAATTATTATTATTATTATTATTATTATTATTATTATTATTATTATTATTATTATTATTATTATTATTTTCTTCTTTGCTTCAGTTGGTTAACATCTTTTCTTCAGAGTGGATTCGAGACAAATGAGTGGCTACATGTATTTTTCTTGTGGCGTTTGAATAAAATATTTAGAAAAATGAAAAAAAAATAAGTAAAACCTATCCGGAGGCGAGAGTAAGAGATAAAAGGGGGACGTGGGGGCCTGTCCAAGCACCGATTGAACGCGGCCCTTGGCCTGTAGCCTCACAGAAATCTTCCTGGTTATGAATTTTCGAAATGAAGGTTTGGTTTGGTTAATGAGATTTTCTGCTTCTTTCCCCTTTCACTTTTTAGCCACTTGTGTGTCTTGAAAAAACACTGCGAGGCCGGCTGATAGTCTTGGGTTCAGAGTTCTAACTCGGAACCCTCCAGACATGATTCTTTGACAATTTGACATGTTAGATGTGTTCTAGTTACATGTGTAAGAGAAGTTCGAGTGGTTTGAGAACAATTATAATGTGCGAATCCTGTGTTAGGAAGTGTGATCCTGTCTATGGGAAGGATCCCCCTTGCTAAAATGGCTTTCTTGAGTCATTCTTTTACCCTCATCCAATTTAAATTACTGTTTTGCAGTGTGGCAATGTTCAGTCAGTACTTCGATTGGAGAATTTTTTGTTTTCTTTCTGTTGTGCTTAGGCTGTAGATGGCAACGTTTTCCAGGCAGCCCTCAGTAAATAAATACTCATTGGCACATTTGGGATATGATGATGCCAATGTGAAACTATTGGTCACTTTCATCTAAGTATCCAAGGTCGATTTGATCTCGCGAAGAACCATATTACTAACCCTGCTACTTCTCTATAAAGTGAAGGCGTTCTGCTGCATGAATCATGGGCCCTTTCCTTGTTAGATTTTCTTCAGTTGGTTAACATCTGTTGCTTCCCGCTCGCTCGTCAACTGCTTCGCCTCGTCTCTCCTTTCCGACAAGATAATCATGTGAGAGCGAGTAATTAACAGCACCGACGCTGTCGTGGTCGCCCTCGAAGTCGCGTTCTTGGGACTCCATGTTCTTTTGTGAGAGTGACGCTTAGAGGGAACTGCAGTCGGGACCAAGTACTCCCCTCTTTCAAAGGAGAGAAATTGTTTATTGTTACAAGCCATTCTACTTAGCCCCCAAGCAAAACTCTTGCAGCCCAAGAAAGTCAACACATCCTAAGTCAACGCCATGCGTGATGATTGACGGCGGAGACAGTTTGAGCAGGTCATTGTCCAACCGAGCGTTCATACGCGCCTTGCTTTTATTCCCACTTTCCTGAGGAGTTGGCAATGGCAAAGTTGGGAGGTTCAATTCCGCAATCTATCATCTATATTCGGAAATTAATATTTTGACAATTAAAAACCTCAATTTGTACACTTACTCTCTGTTAGTTTTTATTAGATTTTATCACAACATTACTGAGTTCAATGATACGTAACAATCAAAAGGTATACAAATCTAGAGTTTTTCTCCTCAAATGTCATAGATGTACTAGTTTGTGATTTCTTTTTTTGTATTAATCTAATTTAACAGAAATAAATAGTGTAAATTTACCACAAATATATCATTTTTGGGTTTTGGATTGTTAAAAAATCAATCAAGTAAATTTATCATGGATATACTAGTTTGGAGTTTTTAATAGTAAAAGAATTATTTTTAGTAAATTTGTCAAATATATACTAATTTAGAATTTTGAATGATATTAACCCATTATGGCCCCGTTTGGTTCGACTTTTGGAAAATGTTTTTGTAAAAATGCAAATAGTATTTGGTAAATTGTAATTCTAAAGTGTATTGAGAAACAACTTTAGCCAAAATACTAATTGATAAAATTGCATTTGTAAATGACTTTTATTAAATTAAAAAAACATTTATATATATATTTTAAGTCTAGCCACCCACCGACCAAATGCGGTTGCCCTGACCGCTAGGATCTAACGATCGACTGGTCAAACGGCCAAATCTGGCCCTCGGATGTCGTTGCCTGAGGTTGCCCACCTCAGGTGGGGGTCACCTAAGGTCACCCGACCCAAGCGACCATTGCGTGACCCTAGGTGACAGCCACCTAGGTCGCTCAATTCAGGCCATTAGTTGCCTGAGGTCCGGCAACGGTCGTCGAGGTCGGGCAACCCTCAGGTGGTGGTTGTTGGTGCGCACAACCCCTTGGCTAGCGGTCGTCGACTTCCGATCGACTTTTCCGTGCAATGGTTTTGGTGAAGATGTATAGTAACTGACTTGCATTCCAAAAATACAAGTTCACAAAGTACCTCGAGATTTGCTTTGGACTAAAGGTTTTTAGAGTCATTTGAAGATACAATTATATATTCCCAAAGTTGAGCAAAGATACGAACCAAACAAGTTTGTATTTGGCCAAGGAACTTTAGAATCCCAAAGACCATTCCAAATACCGAACCAAACGGAACCGATATAAATTCTGTCGTCCCTTGAATCTAAACGCATTAGGCCTCGTGTGGTTATGCACGGGCTTTTCTGCTTTTGGGCCTTTGGGCCTTTGGGCTCTCTCGACCCTGACAGAACATCAACCCTATACCATCCTACAAAGACGATGCTACACCGCCAGTTTCCATAGCCACAGGGGAGCTCCACTGTCTCTCTCTCTCTCTCTCTCTGTCGCGCTGAGTCATGTCGAAGCTCCAATTTTTCTTGTGAACGTCGCGTCTTGTCGAATTCGTCTTCCGTCTTCTTCTCTTTTTGAACTTCTGCATCTTCTGCTCTGCATCGAATTCTTGAGTCGCCGATTCGAGTGGGACTCTACCCTCGAGCCTGCCCTGCGAGACTGGTACTTTCTCGGTCCCCGTTTTGCTTCCTGAACCCAAGAAAAACAAGAACTTGCTCTCGAGATTTTTCGTGGGTTTTGACGATTTCCCCCATTGCGCTCGCGAGTTTAGAGGCTTTTCCGTTGGATTCCATGAACATGATGAGAGTAATATCGCGAGTGATGATAAAATCTTATCAGGTGATGAGAAAAATATTACTTCGCTACGTTCTTTCTGATTCATGGTCCAGTGTCCACTTGTGTTTCTTGTCGTATTCGATTCTTGCTCTAATTTCGTTCCAATTTTTCTTGATTTTTTTCCAGTAACTCTGAATTAAAAATTTCTCATTTGAATTGGATCAGAATGGAAATTGTACCAATTGTATTGGTTTCACTTTTAAAAAGTCGGTTTAATCTGATTAATTTGACATGTAAGGCCCTAATTCCCTCAATGTTTGCTAGAACTTGCAATGTGAATATATGAAGTTTTCAAAATGGATTTGTGGAACAAAGATGCGCGAGGATATGCTTTCATCAACCTCTTTTTCATATTCATGTCAGTTTCGACTCTGTTGTGTCTTGTTATTTCGGGTTTTTCAAAGTAAATTTACGTCTGTCGCAAGTATACGGACCCTGTATATTATTCTGTCGCCGCATCCGGAAATTTCATAGTAATTGTTGCGAAAACATAGTTTCCGATAGAGGACGGTGATGACCATTCTGAAATTGAGTTTTATCACGACTGTGATTCTACTTCAATGCAGGTTTTCTGCTCGAAGATCCTCCTTTCGCCGCGCTTGTATAGCTTTCCTGAGCCTCCTGGGTATCTATCGGGCTCTCGTTGCGATTCCTTCTTCCGTCCCTGCGCAGCCCTCGCTGGTTCAGTGAAGCTAGAATCCTCCTCTCGTAGTCCCGCCTCAAATGTCCGTCGCCGTTCCATCGAAGCATGAACTTCTCTACCTAATTAATACCCAAAAGAAGACCAAAGAACGTTGGTATGGCAATATGGAACACCAATACATGATGTAGATGATGCAGAGAGAGATGAAAGGACCTCTTGAGCAGACAAAACGTGAAGTGCTTCGATGTCTTTTTTCTCGGCAAGTTCTCTTGCTGCTTCCATGAGTTGAACATGTTGGTTGTAGCAGACATTCTGAAAATCAATCATAAGTGGAAAATCATAAGTAACTAGAAAAAGGGCGGCTTGCGAAATCGAGAGGATTTACGTGTTGTCATACTGCTTCTTGTTTCTCTCTCCTCCATTCGAGGATGAATTTGTCGGCGTCACCCTTTATTCGTTCTGTGGACATCAGTTCCTTCTCCAAAGAACTCAAGTCATTTTCGACCAATTTCAACTCTTTTTTTATGAAGGCGAATTCGGCATTGAACGACGATTGCCTTCCTCTAGCGAGCTAAGATGCATAAACAAAATCATTAGCTAGCAAGAAGAAAAAATGATTAATTAGGCCATAAGTTTGAACACTCTGATTGTCTATACTTGAACTCGCTTTTTGATGGTTTTCTTTGAGCCCATAGATTCCCACATCTTCCCCTTGCAAGCAGCACTAGTTATGGCCTCCTCCCTTGCCAATTCAAGTTCTTTGATCTCTTCCCTGACCTCCCTTTCCTCATCTGAACTGAGACTTTGCCAATGCTTCGCATAACGCAACCACCGAACCTGCATTTTCGCAAGCGTAAACATGGGGAAACCCAAAGAAGTTGGGTCGAATCCTAGTCCTGTTTTTAAATGCGAGTACTTAGTTCATAATACACTAGGTTGTGCATTGAATCGTACCTTTTGATCCAATTCTTGCATGGACATGCTTGGATCTGCCTCCCTTTGGGCTTCCTTCGTCTTTCTTAAGATCCGCCTTTCATCAGCCAGGTTGTTGCCTCCATGAAGCATTCCAAAATGCAAGCTCTACACCATTTTATTAGCCAACATACAGTACCATATTAGCTGCAATCAGAGCCTTGCTTATATAATCATTTTTCTAGTACTGCAGGAAAAACTTTTAACCATATCTTGCTCTTACTAACCAGATTATCGATCTCGCCCACTGAAGAGCCCGGTTTGATGGCTTTACAGATGCTCACTTTGTTGGCGAAGCATAGCTTGTCCATAGATAATTTCAGCAACTTCAAGTCCTCGCTTCCCAATATTAGGGCCTGGTATCTCAAATTGTGCAACGAGTAGTATAATCGGTCTCGGTCAATCTGAGAACCAAACATGTATATCAGAGCATACCGAAATATTAGGATTGACACAGAATATACATTTTCCGTTATCGGTACACCGAGTCACCAAAGGCAACGGCGAGTCACCAAAGGTAACCGGCTTTTCTTCTTTGCTGATGAGAAGTTCTCAACTGGAATTATCTAAGATGCAAAAAATGTTCAGACATACCAGCTTTGTTTTCCTCTTTCGCTCGATTACAGACCGATGCTGAACAATCTTGTCAGTCGCGGCCAAGTTCGGGTTCTCGAATGGATGTTGTTTCACAAAGTAGAACTGATGGACCTTTCCGCCAGCATTCTCTCTTTCGCCGATCGCACTTTCAGCTCGCTCATCAATTGCTTTGCCTTGTCTCTCCTTTTCAACAAGATTATCATGTGTGTGGGAGTAACCAACAGCACCGACGCCGTCGTGGTCACCCTCGAAGTCACATTCTTGGGACTTCATGTTCTTTGTTTCAGAATTTCCAAAATGAGAATGACGCTTAGAGGGAACTGCAGTCGAGACCAAGTATTCCCCTCTTTTAAAGGAGAAATTGTTTATTGTTACAAGCCATTCTACTTAGCCCCCAAGCAAAACTCTTGCAGCCCAAGAAAGTCAACTCACCCTAAGTCAACACCATGTGTGATGATAGACGGGGGCGACAGATTGAGCAGCTCATTGTCCAACCGAACGTTCATACACGCATTGCTTTTAATCCCACTTTCCTGAGGAGTTGGCAATGGCAAATTTGGGAGGTTTGATTCCGCAATCTATCATCTATATCAAGAAATTAATATTTTGACAACAAAAAATCTCAAATTGGTACACTTGTTCATTAGATTTTATCACCAAATTACTGAATTCAATTATATGTGACAATTGACGGGTATACCAATTTAGGGTTTTTCTCTCCAATTGTCATAGATGTACTAGTTAGTGATTTTTATTTTTTTGTAATAATCTAATTTAACGGAAATAAATAGTGTAAATTTACCACAAATATATCATTTTTGGGTTTTGGATTGTAAAAAAATCAATCTAAAGTAAATTTATCACAGATATACTAGTTTGGAGTTTTTAATAGTAAAAGAATTTTTTTTAGTAAATTTGTCACATATATACTAATTATACCTGGAAAAATGGGTCATAAACCCATATTATGATCCATTTTTAGTTAGATGGGTCAAGTGAAAGTTAAATGTGAGTCATAAATGAGTTAAGTAAAAATTAAATGTGGGTTATAAATGGTTTGAGAAAGTAAAACACAAAAAAAAAGAGGTCTAAATAGAATTAGGTCTAAATGGGCTATTAAGAAAACTACTTTAAACCCATGGTTTTTTTTAACATTATAAAAATTATAATTATTTTTCATATTTAATTCTTTTTCTTTTTTCTTTTATTTTCTTCTTTCCTTAGCCGGCGGCCGGCAAGGCGACAACCGGCCGCCAGCCGGCGATAGGCCAAGTGAGGCTCGAGCCTCACCGAGATCGAGCGAGGCTCAAGCTCATCGGCGTCGAGTGAGGCCTCGGCCTCGCTAGTTCGACGAGATCGAGCCTCGCTCGACATTGGCAAGCTCAAGTCTCACCGGATCCGATGAGGCTTGGCCTCGCCGGCAGCGGCAAGGCTCGAGCCTCACCGGATCTAGCGAGACTTAAGCTCGCCGATGTCGGGCGAGGCTCGATCTCGCCAATCCAATGAGGCCGAGGCCCCGCCCGACGCCGACGAGATCGAGTCTCGCCGGATCTAGTGAGGCTTGGCCCCGCCGATGATCAGTGAGGCTCAAGCCTCGATGGATCTTGCGAGACTTGAGCTTGCCGGCATCGAGCGAGGCTCGATCTTGCCGATCCGAGGAGGTTAAGGCCCCACCGACGCCGGCGAGCTCGAGCCTCGCCAACGAATGGCGAGGCTTGAGCTCGCCGGCGTTGGGCGAGGTCTCGGCCTTGCTGGATCGGGCGAGATCGAGCCCCGCCCAACACAAGGGAGCTCGATCTCGCTTGTGGCCGATCACGAGCCGTCGTCGTGGCCAGTGACCAGTCAAGAAGAAGAAAAAGAAAAAGAAAAAGAAAAAAATAATTATTAAAAATGAAAATTATATTTTAAAATATAAAAATAATTAAAAGTTATATTTAAAAATTAAAATTTCGATTTAAAAAAATTATAATAATTTTGCATTAAATTTTTATTGCATAAAGATTATTAAAAATTTTGTATTGCATAAAAATGTTTTAACAATACTTTTTTTTTATAAAAAAAAAAATCATAAAAATGAGTTTTTTTAGGTTTAGTTAAAAAAGTTTCATGTTACAATTTTTAGTTATTCAATGGTTTATTTACTTCAAATAAAAGAAGCATGTGCATAATTTAATTTTTTTATAAATATTCCAATTTATAGGTTTTTTTAACTTTTTTATTTTATTTTATTTACCATTTTTATTTTAATTTGAAGTTTTAATCCAATTAGCATATGGTAGAAGTGGGTTTTCCTAGAATATTAATATGTTTTAGCAATACGGGTCGGGTCGAGTATGGATCGGGTACAGGTCGAGTTGGGTATGGGTTATTTGATTTACACTACAAGAATATGAGTCAAAACGAGTAAAATGGGTCCAATATGGATCGACCAATTTTCAACTCGATCAATACCCGACCCGACCCACTCATTTGCCACCTCTAATACTAATTTAAAATTTTAAATGATATTAACCGATAATATAAATTCTATCGTCCCTTGAATATAAACGCATTAGGCCTCGCATGGTTATGCACCTCATGGGCTTTTCTGCTTTTGGGCCTTTGGGCCTTTGGGCTCTCTCGACCCTAACAGAACATCAACCCAATACCATCCTATAAAACCGATGCTCCACTTCCAGTTTCCATAGCCACAGGGGAGCTCCACATTCTCTCTCTCTATCTCGCTGAGGGTTAAAGGTATTTTCCACAATGCAAAGTGTGTTTGGTAAATTGTAGTTTAAAAGCCCATTTGAATTACCTTTGAGCAAAATGGTGTTTAGGGAATTACATTTACAAAGGACGTTGGTAATAAAAAAAATTATCAAAAGAAAAAAAAATAGACCAACAAGGCAAGTGGCCACCTGGACATCATTGAAGACCATCGACGAGGGTCACCGGACGTCGAGCAACCACTGAAGACCACTAGCGAGGGTCGCCGGACGTCGAGCGACCACTGAAGACCACCGGCGAGGGTCGCTAGACATCGGGTGACCATTGAAGACCATCGATGAGGGTCGCCGAACGTCGAGCAACCCCGCCATGACCCAGATCTAGGTCGTGGCGAGGTCATGCGACCTTGCTACCCCCAAATCTGGGTCGCGGCGAGGTCACGCGACCTCTGGCAGCCGTCGCGACCAAGATCTGGGGTGGCGAGGTTGCGGGAGGATCTCGCCGCCCTCAGATCTAGATCGCGGCAAGGTCGGCGACCCAAACCTCGACGTGACCCACGGCGATCGCCGCAACCCAGACAAGGGGCGGTTGCACCACTCCCCGGCGACGGTCGCCTGGGCCACTGTGACCATGCCGAGCCATTGGCGGCCGCTCACAGCTTCGAGCAACACGTTGTCGGCCTTCAACGGAGAAGAAGATGAACAGTACAATGACGAGGCAAAATCGGAAAAATCGAGAGTAAGTGAGAATAGTTTTGGAAGAAAAAAAAAAAAGTGAACAGTGCCACTTGTATGCCGAGAAAGCTAAAAGCCCAATGCACCCTCACACCTGCCTTGAGCTTTCAACCTTGAGAATGCCAGCTTTGGCCTAATGGGAATTTTAAAGTTGTTCCCAAACACCCCAGCTTTAGCCTAAGTATCTTTAGAAGCCCAAAGCCCTTTGCAAAGTTGATTCCAAACGCACCCTGAGTCATGTCGAAGCTCCAATTTTTCTTGTGAATGTCGCGTCTTGTCGAATTCGTCTTCCGTCTTCTTCTCTTTTTGAACTTCTGCATCAAATTCTTGAGTCGCCGATTCGAGTGGGACTCTACCCTCGAGCCTGCCCTGCGAGACTGGTACTTTCCTGGTCCCCGTTTTGCTTCATGAACCCAAGAAAACCAAGAACTTGCTCTCGAGATTTTTCGTGGGTTTTGACAATTTCCCCCATTGCGCTCGCGAGTTTCGCAGCTTTTCCGTTGGATTCCATGAACATGATGAGAGTAATATCGCTAGTGATGATAAAATCTTATCAGGTGATGAGAGAAATATTACTTCGCTACGTTCTTTCTTATTCATGGTCCATCTGTGTTTTTTGTCGTATTCGATTTTTGCGCTAATTTCATGGGTTCAAAATGGGTTTCCTAATAACCTATTCAAGCCTATTTCTTTTCTTATTTTACTTTCTAAGACCCATTTGTAACCCATATTTAACTTTCACTCGATTCATATATGACTCATTTAACTAGAAATGAGTTATAATGTAGATTTATGACCCATTTTTCCAGCTCTATTGAGCAGTGACGTGCGCGTGAGCCGATCTAATTTCAACAAGCGGTGAGATTAAAATGTTTCAAGACTTGGCTTGCAAGTCAAAGTTCGGAGTTTTGATTATGCGGTCCATCATCTATATCAAGAAACCTTGATTAGTCTATGGATGACATACATGGGCTTAGGTATATCGCTAGAAAGACAGCTGGTTCTGGGCTTCCCGCTCGTATTATGATGACATTGTAGTGAGAGGCTTGCCCAGTGAGCAATTAGTGCTTCGTTGGCCCCTTAAACCAAACTTTCCAAAAGTGAGTGAGACGGGTCCTAATACACTCCAAGCCTTTTTCTTTTCAAGCAAAACAGGATTCGCGTGTAAGAGGAGCAGATTTCGACAACATTTGTTGGTGATGCAACATGTAACTCTAATTCACACCGGCTTTCATTCATTTCCATTTCACCATACTTGCGTTTGTTATTCATGTCATTACATGCAACTTGTCTAAGTTTCGAGTAAATTTTGTCATGTCGCGTTATGTCCAGGTTTTTCTAAGTAAATTCATGTCTGTCTTAAGAATACTGACCCCTTGCGCAGTTTCTGTATATAATTCTGTGGCCACATTCAGAAAATTCTTAATAATTGTTGACAAAACATAGTTTCTCATAGAGGACAGTGATGGACATTTTGGAACTGATTTTTATCACGACTCTGATTCTACATCAACATGGGTTTTCTGCTCGAAGATCCTCCTTTCGCCGTTGCTTGAATGGCTTTCCTGAGCCTTCTGGGTATCTTCACCATCGTCGGACCCTCAATTACTATTGGGTTCTCATCGTGATTCCTTCTCCTTCCGTCCCTATTCAGCCCCCGCGCATTCAGCGAAGCTAGAATCCTCCTCTCATAATCCTGCCTCATGCGTTGGTCGCCATTCCATTGATGCATAAACTTTTCTACCTAATTAATACCGAGAAAAGGACTAACAAACGTTGATATGGCAATTGTAACAGCAATACGTGATGGAAAGAGAGAGAGAGAGAGAGATGAAAGAACCTCTTGAGTAGACAAATCTTGAAGTGCTTCGATGTCTTTCTTCTCAGCGAGTTGTCTTGCAGCTTTCATGAGCGAAACGTGTTTGTTGTAGCAGGCATTCTGAAAATGAATCGAGAGAGCCATAAGTAACTAGGAAAAACGCAGCTAGCGAAAGCAAGAGGATACATGTATCATCCTACCGCTTCTTGATGCTCTTTTTTCCATTCGAGGATGAATTTGTAGGCATCGCCCTTTAATCGTTCAATGTGCAACAGTTCCTTCTCCACTGATTTCAACTCGTTTTTGACCGATGCCAATTCTTTCTTGACAAAAGCCAATTCAGCATTGAAAGCCAAGTGCTGCTGTCTAGTTTTATCTAGTCCCTCTTCTATGAGCTAAAATACATAAGCAAATCATTAGCTAGCAAGAAGAGAAACAAAATTAGTTTGGCCAAGAGTTTGAACATGTAATTTGTCTGATTTTCTTTACTTGAACTTGCTTTCTTATGGTTAGCTTTGACCCCAAAGAATCCCACATCTTCCCCTTGCAAGCAGCACTTGTCATGGCCTCCTCTCTTGCCAATTTAAGCCTTTTGATCTCATCCCTAGTCTTCCTCTCCTCATTCGAATCACGTCTCTGCCATGGATTTGTATCATGCAACCTCCTGATCTGTAATTTCCCGAGCGCAAAGGTTGGGAAACCAAAAGAAGTCAGGTCAAAACAAAGTCCGTAACGCACCAGGTCGAGTGTCGAATCATACCTTTTGAATGAATTCTTGCATGGACATGCATGGATCTGCCTTCCTTTGGGCTTCGCTTATCTTTTTTAAGATCCGTCTTTCGTCAGCCAGGTTGTTGCCTCCATGAAGCATTCCAAAATGCAAGCTCTACACCATTTTATCAGCCAAAGTACAGTATCATATCGGCTGTAATCAAAGCCTTGCTCACACAATCATTTTAAATTACTGCAGGAAAAACCTTTAACAATATCTTGTTCTTACTAACCAGGTTATCTATCTCGTCCACTGAAGAGCTCGGTTTGATGGCCTTGCAGAGGCTCACTTTGTTTGCGAAGCATAGCTTGTCCGTAGATAATTTCAGCAACTTCAAATCCTCTCTTCCCCATTGCTGGGCCCGGTATCTCCCATAGCGCAACGAGAAGTATAATCCGTCTCGATCCATCTGAGAACCAAACATATGAATCAGAGCATAATCAAACGTTAGGATTGACACGAGATATACATTTGAGGTTTGGGGAGAGGATATGCGGGTAATCAACACCATCTATTGCTCCTGAACTAATCCAGGGAATACTCGTCTTTACAGTATAGGACTATCATTAGCAGTTATATCGATCTCACTAAGTTACTCAGTAATTATATTTTAGTTGCAAGCATTGGTTCGTGATTGCACATCATACTTGTCTTCCTTAGATACGAATTTCTTTCTACACCTCCGCAAATGAGAAATATACTTGTTGACGAGAAGTTCTCACCAGCTTTTCTTTCCTCTTTTGCTCGATGATGAACCGATGCTGAACAATCTTTTCAGTCGCGACCAAGCTTGGGTTCTCGAATGGATGATGTTTCACGAAGTAAAATTGATGGACCTTTCCGCCGGCATTATCGCCTTTGTCGATCGCGCTTCCCACTCGCTCGTCAACTGCTTCGCCTCGTCTCTCCTTTCCGACAAGATGATCATGTGAGAGTGAGTAATTCACAGCACCGACGCTGTCGCGGTCGCCCTCGAAGTCGCGTTCTTGGGACTCCATGTTCTTTTGTTTCAGCATTTTCAAAATGAGAATGACGCTTAGAGGGAACTGCAGTCGAGACCAAGTATTCCCCTCTTTTAAAGGAGAGAAATTGTTTGTTGTTACAAGCCATTCTACTTAGCCCCCAAGCAAAACTCTTGCAGCTCAAGAAAGTCAACTCATCCTAAGTCAACGCCATGGGTGATGATTGACGGCGGAGACAGATTGAGCAGGTCATTGTCCAACCGAGCGTTCATACGCGCATTGCTTTTATTCCCACTTTCCTGAAGAGTTGGCAATGGCAAAGTTGGGAGGTTTGATTCCGCAATCTATCATCTATATCAGGAAACCTTGGTTAGTCCATAATGCATATGGGCTTATGCATATCGCTGGTTCTAGCTTCCTACCCGTATTATGACAAGACTATTGGGAAAATATGGCTTCGAATTGGATAAAACAATAAAATTGGATCTTTAGAGTAATCAAGTCGAATTTTGAGGTATGATGCTATCATATCGCTTTGTATCGGCCAAGTTCACGAGTTGGAGATAAGCGGACTCGAACCGCTGACATCCGCCACAGGGTAAACCACCGCCTCTCCGGCTATCACTTTCTTTAAAGATTTATGTACCCTACAATATTACTACTAGTCACCGGCAAATATCCTCCAGGATACAACAAAATCTCAAATGAGAATACTAGATAGCAATTCTATGAGAAACAATTATAAACAATGACTGAATATTCTTTCAAAAGAAAACAAAAAAAAAAAATAGAAGAAGAAAGTTGTAATTGAATAGACATGTTTAGTAATTTATAAGAAAAACAAAAGGTCATATTCGAACAGACACAACCTTTAGGATTAAGAAACTATGTCTAAATAGGTACGCACTTTGAGAAAACTATTGGAAGAAATAATAAAATTCGAAATTCAATAATAAATAATTAATAACCGTAATCTGAACAATCACACTGTTTCAAAATGACACAATAGTTAATTTTTATAAAATAAATCCGAATTTTCAATAAATAAAAATAGCGATCGTCGGTTAGTGCCAAATCCCGTCCACGTGCGTACTTACATCTTTTCAATATAGGACAGGGCATCTCTTCATTTGTTTTATAAACAAATTACCAACAAAGACTGCAATGATGGGTTTGCCTAATAGGGAGTTGGTGTTTCGTTGGTACCTTAAATAAACATTTCAAAGGTAGGTGAGGCAAGTCCTAATACTATCCAAACTTTTTCTTTTCAAGCAAAAAGGATTCACTGTTAGATGGGTTGATTTTGAGGAAATTTGTTGGTAATGCGTCTTGTAACTCTATTAAATTTGTTGGTAATGCGTCTTGTAACTCTATTCATTTGATTCTTCCACTAATCTGATCCTCAAACATCATCTAGAAGTAATGTTTATTTGTTCACTTGAAAACCGCTCTCTTCAAACCATTGATTCGGACACTAAGAAGTATCGCGCTTCGACGATCAAAGATCCTAGTCAAACGTCGCGGTCCTTGTACTTTAAATTGATAGATGATTGTTAACCATAAAGGAACAAGAACTTGATTGGATTGTAAAATTGATTATATGAAACCGCTAATAACCACACAAATCCATCCAAAAGAGCAAGAGCAAGTGTTTGATTGATGATATGCAATTGAAGAACTGGAATGACTAAAGATAAATTGCTTAGAAACAGACCTGACATTTATTGCAAGGAAGAAAAGTGCATGGCGAAATTAAATACTGCACTTTTGGATGTATGTGCGTGTCTTTTCCTCTTCAGATGCGTTCCTCAAGAGCTCGATTGCAATAGTTGCTTGGCTGCACTAGTCAATCAACACCTTCGAACTATTCTCACCTAAGGGTTTGAGTGCCATAACTTCTCCCTTCCTTTTTTATTCAAGTCAATTTGATTTCAATCAAACTCCGTGAGTCGATGTTAATAGCTTTCGCCCGATTGATATTGACTTGACTAATCTCTACTTGGTTATTAATCGATAAGGGAAAACTATTCCCGCTTGGTCGACTTGATTATACTCGTGTCTTCACAGTAAGCGCCAGTATTTGATTGTCGACGATGTTTACAATTAATACCAGATCACACGTGTTAGTCAACATAGCATTTACTTCATCCCATGTTGATGCGCAGCATGTTCTATTGCTCGGTCTCAAGTACTCACAGTCGGCCTTGATTTCGTTCAGTCGATGGCTCTATTTTAGGGAGCAACATATTCAACAAGTATAACTGGCATTTAGACTAGTTGAGTTGTTAAATGAATATTTATTATTTGGCATATTCAAATGCTATTCCTACTTAAAAAATACATCTAATGGGAAGATAAATTAGTTAAATGATTTTATTGAGTAAAAATGAAAAAAAAATTAATAAATGAATCCCAATCCATCTAGATTTGAGCAGAAACTCCTTCTGCACCAATTGCTCCTCACAACCGTACCGTTGAGAAGTAGCTGTTGCTCCATATGCCCAGCCTAACATCCATTCGACCTGATTTCACAAGACGAGAATCTTCTCTTTGTAAAGATAAACTCTGAATTCATGAAATACGAGTTAATCATTTAAGAGTTAATATCACGAAAATCTTAAATTAACATAGTTATGATAAATTTACCTCACATTAATTTTTTATCATAAACACCTCAAATTTGTATACATGTAATAAATTTACCTCAAACTAATTTTTTTATTATCAAAAAATCCAAACTAATACATTTGTGATAAATTACCCTCCCTTAACTTCCGTTAAGTTGGATTAATACCATGAAAAACCACAAAACTAATACACTTATGAAAAATGGAGGGTTTCCCGTCAACAATCATGTTTCAACTCAATAATTTGATGGAAAAATTAAAAAAAAAAAAAACTAATAGAGGGTGAATTCTTCACAAGTAAACCAATTTAGGACTTTGGGGATAAATTTATTACAGGTCTATTAATTTGAGACTTTTTTATTATAATAACTCATTATTGAATTAGGAAGAATTGTCGCAAGTCATCTTTCGCGACGTCATCTAATCGATTATCGAAGATCAGTATTCAGATCTGGTGGAACTTGCCAGTCCAAGTTTGCAAGTTGCAGAACATGTACCTGAGGACAGACACCGAGCCCACCACATGCGTCAATTATTTAATTGGCTTGTCCGGGAGGCACCTGCATACAAACAGCTCACTCCCAGCAAACATAACACATTACACATCAATTCTCAAGATCCGACATTTACTTTATGAGCATCGAATGGCTGACCCTCCTTTTGTCTATGCCTTCCCTCCATCCATGTTTATGATTGGATCAAATTTAGGGATATTTTTCTTTGGCGATGCCAATGTATGAGAACAGTTGTATTATTAAAAAGAGGGATGATTCTATAATCTTTTATGGTGGATTGAAATGCAGTAGATCTCAACTGCTCAGCTGATCTCGACTTGGACGGTTTGCATCTCAATCGAACAGTGCAAAATGCCTCCTGGAAACTCTCGACTCACCCTCCAAAAAAGGCGCAGTTTCGTCATCAAGGACCACATGAAGGGGAGGTGGATGCAGAGGATCTTTTCAGTGGCGTGACCCATCAACAGGCAGCGCGGTGTGCCATAGGTCTCACGTGATGTGACAGAGAGCACCCACATATCCTATCCTTCTGGCTGATGATGCAAATGAACAAATCCAATGACAGCTCACAGAACAATGTTCATGTGAGATCTGTCCATGTTCTCTGTACAGTGGCATCCGCCTTTACAGCCACCATTTTCATCAGCCGGAATAAATGTTAGCCGATGTTTTCCATTGCTTAAGAGGGTTTAGAAAGTCGGCTCTTGTGAAGAACTATTGTTACAAATGCCTCCATTGGGTTGATTGCAGATCAGATCTATGACAAGGTTTGACTCTATCACAAGACCAGCTCAGGTAAGACAATGTTACTAGATCTTGTACGACAAGCAAGAGTTGTGTAACTACATCTTGGCCTGTCTGAGCAGAAACATAGGAGCACAAAAAGTGCAGTCTAAACCCAAACAGTTGGAACTAATGGATAGGAAGCCCCATTATTCTCCACAAGCCAAATAACTCTATAATAATGCCCAGCATCAATCATATATAAAGCATAAAAGTGTCTCTAGCTTCCAACAATACCTTCATTTACTTAATAGGAACAACCATGATGATTCCACAACAGCAGAAGATCAAGTCACCGAATTGCAAAACAATAATGAACCACGAATTACAGATGGGAAAGCAATCTAAATGATAATTTCACAACATCACATAAACTCTGTTCAGAGCAGGCGACAAGTACCAGGACAGAAAAAACCACACCTCAAGCATGAACCTCCACCAAATCCTCCTCCTCATCCTCCTCGTACTCCTCCTCATCATCAGCAGTAGCATCCTGGTATTGCTGGTACTCGGCCACCAAATCGTTCATGTTGCTTTCAGCCTCGGTGAATTCCATCTCATCCATTCCCTCACCTGTGTACCAGTGCAAGAAAGCCTTGCGCCTAAACATAGCAGTAAACTGCTCGCTCACTCGCCTGAACATCTCCTGGATTGAGGTTGAATTGCCGATGAAGGTCGATGCCATCTTCAAACCCTTGGGCGGGATGTCACATACACTAGACTTCACATTGTTAGGAATCCACTCAACAAAGTATGACGAGTTCTTGTTCTGAACATTTATCATCTGCTCATCAACTTCCTTGGTGCTCATCTTTCCACGGAACATGGCAGAGGCAGTCAAGTAGCGGCCATGACGTGGGTCAGCCGCGCACATCATGTTCTTGGCATCCCACATCTGTTGGGTCAATTCCGGAACGGTCAACGCACGATATTGCTGAGATCCCCTGGATGTGAGTGGTGCAAATCCAACCATAAAAAAGTGGAGCCGTGGGAAAGGGATAAGGTTGACAGCAAGCTTCCGAAGGTCAGAGTTAAGTTGACCAGGGAACCGAAGACAACATGTCACACCACTCATGGTAGCAGAGATGAGATGATTGAGATCACCAACTGGAAGCAACAAAGCATAACAGGGTCAAATGCATGCCACTGGAATACAGTGAAAAATACTAGCAGACCAATCATTTTATTAAGTTTACTATTTATGGATTTCATAGTGACAAAGGAATAAGAACTTAAGAAGCATGCTTTGGTGAGAAATCACAAATATTACATTAACAAATAGTTTGTTAAATTAGCCAAAACAAATAGTTTGTCCGTATCTAGTGGTCTATAATAAGCCATTAAATGTTGAACTTACAGGTAGGGGTGGCAAGCTTGAGAGTACGGAAGCAGATGTCGTAGAGAGCTTCATTGTCGAGCACCATACATTCATCAGCATTCTCAACAAGCTGATGCACAGAAAGAGTTGCATTGTAAGGCTCAACCACCGTATCGGACACCTTGGGAGAAGGAAAGACTGAGAATGTAAGCATCATTCGATCTGGATACTCCTCCCTGATCTTGGAAATAAGGAGTGTTCCCATGCCAGAGCCAGTTCCTCCACCGAGAGAATGGCAAACTTGAAATCCTGATAGATGACAGGACATTTAACCATTCAATGAGATAATTTGATGATATAAGTATTACAAAAAGTTAAATTGACAGCGTATTTCATGAATTGTTGCTCACAAATAACAAGGTTGCCAAAAATATCACAATTTCACACCAATCACAATTTCACACCAAAATGAGCAATCATTAGTTCTATATAAGTTCTTAATCAAGGAGAGAATTCATCGCAGGAATGACAAACAGATCAAGGACACAGGGAGAGATCAGCTACCAGGAAGGGCTTTCACAGCAGTTTAAGAGATTTCATCAATGAAGTTCTCCTTAAAGAAAGAATAAGTCCAAGTTATAATCATACACATTGCTCCTCCACGAAAAACATGGCAATGTTAAGAATCAGATGTAAACAATCAAACAACACATGGAGCGCACAGAAATAGAGAAACGGCACTAATTTTCACCTGCACAATTCACGATTTTGCATTTCTGATTCAACATAAAATGGGAAAAATTTTCCCTCTTTTCATTTTTCCGTGGTATGTAACTTAAGGGTCAACCAGCCATCAATGAAATTACATAATTCAACATGAAACGGCGACAGCGACAACATAGGAACAACATCCGACCCTCGATTTTTCAGATACAAGACGTGTCTGTATGCTTTCATTTCTATAGCCCTGCAAACCATCCCGATGATCCAATCTCAATCGTGTAGAGGACGGTTCGCTCGCAGCGCATCACACGACGATCATTTTCATCTCCTACTGATGAGATCTACCCACATTTTCGCCGCAGGCGACTTCAATCAACAAACAAGGGCCAAAAATCCATCTTCTAAACTCAGAACAGGCAACATCAAACGCGAACCCAATTCACAAACAATGACCACCAGCTGGAAAAAAAGCGCAAACAGCTCCACAAGCAATCAAAGAAAACAAAGATCTGGGGAATTCGATTAGAAAGGGGGAAGGGGGATCGTCACCCTGCAGGCAATCGCAGTTCTCGGCCTCCTTCCTCACGACGTCGAGGACGGCGTCGATCAGCTCGGCGCCCTCGGTATAGTGTCCCTTGGCCCAGTTGTTGCCGGCGCCGGACTGGCCGAAGACGAAGTTGTCGGGCCTGAAGATCTGGCCGAAGGGCCCGGATCTGACGGAGTCCATGGTGCCGGGCTCGAGATCCATGAGGACGGCGCGCGGGACGTAGCGCCCCCCGCTGGCCTCGTTGTAGTAGACATTGATGCGCTCGAGCTGGAGCTCGGAGTCGCCGTTGTACTTCCCGGTGGGGTCGATGCCGTGCTCGTCGCAGATCACCTCCCAGAACTTGGCCCCGATCTGGTTGCCGCACTGGCCGCCCTGGATGTGCAGGATCTCCCTCATCTTCGCTAACCTCTGTGTCTCTCTCGCGCTCTCGCTCTCCGGCGGTGGCTGCGGCGGTGGCGGCGGTGGTCGGTGGTCGGTGGCGGTTTTCTGGCTGAAGTTTTCCCGGGAAAGTGCTGGAAAATGGAGGGGAAAATAATGTAGGGGGCGGAGAAGGCGAGAGGCTGTTGGGAATGGAGGGGCGAGAGTTAAGAGTGGAGAGGCGGGGGTGTGATTACTGGTTGGTGATGGAGCCTGGTGCGAAGTTACTAGAACGCCCTTGCTCTTGGCTGAATTTGCGCATTTGGTCCCGTGCTTGTTGTGGGGTTTTTTCAATTTAGTCCTCGGAGTGGTGATGGCCCATTTGATTCAGTATTTGGAAAAGGCTCTGGGGCTCTAAAGGGATTTGGCCAAATGCACGTGATGTTTGGTTTACTATTTTGAGGATTTTGGGAAAATGCAATTACACCTCCAAGGGGCTTCAAAAGCCTTTAGGGAAATGGAGGGTCTGTGTGAGGATGATTGGTTGCAATGCCTTTTCTTTGATCTAGAGGATTTATTTTAATAAGGGAAAATTGCATCGGTGAGGCGTGATCATCGCCCAATGGCCCATCTGCATTGACCGCCAGTGTATCCTCCCAATTGATGATCCCCAAATCCATGTTACTAAGGCCGAAATTGAATATTTATGTAACGGTTTGTAACTTTTTGTGAAATAATGACACGACAAGTATGTAAACTTCTTTTGATTTTCTTCAATAAGGTATTAAAACCTTTTTTTAGTTCAGTTAACTATATGAACTTTTCTCATTTTGCTCAATCATGCATCATGTCATAGTCACATGATGCCATGTGACCGGTAACTAGGACAAAACAACGATGTGTACCGCCGCGCCATTATTTATTATCCTGACTTTTTTTATTTTTTTATGCTCTTCATCTCCGATCACCCATTGCTGCCCTTTGTTGCCACCCCTTGCTATCGCCACCACGGGTTCTGCCGCCATTGCTCGACTTCCTTGCTCCTCCTTGCTCATTTAAGGTCACACGGATTTTGTATCCGCAATTCCAAATGTAAGATTGGGAAGAGATGTATAGAGGGATGGTGGCTCTTTGTGCACTCGCATTGTGATCAATAAGATGAGGGTAGTTGTAGCGGTGGTCTTGCTCGAAACTCGGAGTAGGTGTGGCTGATTCTGATCGTCGCCGACCATGGCGGTGGTGGTGGTGGTTATCCAACAACCATATGTCCTCCTTTTTAGCTTTGATTCTCTAAGCTATTCATCTTAGCAAATACATATGTTCAATTGTCTCTTTCTCATTAGAATAGAGGCACTTCTCGTTGTCTCATATTTCCCTTTTAGGCAAGTTCTTCTTCATGGTGAATATCTTTCACAAAAATCATCCAAAAAATCTTAAACATATTGAATGGTAGTCATTTTAGTTATAAACTTTTCGATTGTACTAATTTAGTCCTAAACTTTTTAAGATTTGCCAATTAAGTCTAAAACTTTTAACAAATTGATAATGTAATTATATCTACTAATTTTGGTCAAAAATCACTTACTTGACAATCCAATCAGCCGTTCTACGTGGCATAGCCGCACCGACATTGACAATTTTTATTTTTAAAAATTATTCCTATTTTTATTAAAATTTTAATTTCTTTTGTTTTCTTTTTTTTTTTTCTTTTCTAGTTCAAAGGGTCAATGGGGACCACCAACTGCTAGCCTTGTGTGAGGGTCTTCAATATAGACTGAATTGTCACATCAATGATTTCTAGCTAAAATTAGTCAAAAACTTTATTGGTAATTCATTAAAAGGTTTAAACTAAATTTGCACAATTGAAGGGTTTATAACCGAATTGACAAATTGTCAAAATGTTTATGAGTAAATTGCCCAAATAAAAAAGTTAGAGTTTAATTCGTCATCATATAATAGATTTAACATTTTTCTGGGAAATTTCCCTATGCCTTTCCTCCAGAGCTCTTTCAATAAACGATAAAGCCGATTTCTTTTTTTTTTTTTTTTTTTGTCGGAAAAGATAAAAACTTCTATTCAGGGAAATGAGTACATCCGTTTACAAGAGCTTCATGACATAACATGTCTACCGTACAGGAGGTGGTGAAATGGGCCAATTCGTCCGGAGGAACCACGGTAGTGGGCTTTGCAGCCCGATCGGTTAGGGCATTAGATTCTCGCCTACAGTGCTGCACGGTAAGATTGGGAAAACAGAGGAGTTGATTGGCGATCTCAGCAAAAGTGGCGCGATACTCCCATGGTGGAAGGCGATCCCGGTTGAGCACTTCTACAATAGTGAGGCAGTCCGTCTCCAACAACAGGTGAGTACTTGTTCTTCCTTGCTGTGATAATTCCTCAAGGGCACACAAAAGCGCTTGACATTCTGTTTCAAGTGCAGATTTTGCGGGGACATCCCTGGTAACACCGCCGATCAGTCGACCAGTGTGATCTCGGATGATACAAGCAATCGCGCCCATATTCGTAGCTGTAGGGAATGCTCTGTCAATGTTTACCTTGAGGACACCTTGCTGAGGTGGGATCCATGTGCGAAGATTACTCAGTCGAGCGCCTATGCGAGATTCCTTCTGCTGAGCACTAAGATGGAGTTGGGAAAAGGCAAGAGCTGTGTCTACCAGGTGGTTCGGGTGCGTTCTTTGGTGGCGAAAGACGAAGTGATTACGAGCGAGCCAAATGAACCATAACAGGGCTGCAATCTGTTCAAACACCGGTATGTCCACCTCTCAGTCTATTAAGTCTGCTAGCCATGCATCTATTCTATGTGTGCGATACTGTGAGAGGTTAAGCTGCACTAAGGGATGGTTCCAGATGTACTGGGTCCACGGGCAAGACAGAAAAATATGTTATGTTGTCTCGGGGGATTGGGAAAGGCAGAGAGTACGTAGTGGGTCGGGTGTGATTTTTCGTCGGTATAGGTTTTCTTTAGTAGGTAAGGCATTTTGGCTTAAAGACCAAAGGAATATACATATCTTAGGGACTGTGTTGGTTTTCCAAATTTTTTGCCATAGTTTTCGAGGTGGATTGTATGAAGAGGAGGCTCAAGAGTGTACCGTAGAAGTTGCAGTCTGCTTGATGACATTGTAGGCGCTCTTGACAGTGTATTGACCATCCGCTGTCGCAGTCCAGTAGATTTTATCTTCTGCCAAGGCAGGGCATAGTTTAATTCGCAATATCTCTTGGACAATGGATTCATCAAAAGCCAGTTTAAGGAGTTGGGTATTCCACGCATGCTGGTGAGGTATAATGAAACCTGCCACTATCTCAGGTTCTTCTCTCGGTGTTGGGCCACCTAGAATTCCCATAGGTAACCAACAATCCTCTCTCGCTCGTATCATTTGGCCATTGCCTACGGACCAACGTAGCTTCGGAACAATAGAATCTCGACCCAATAGAACGCTCTGCCAACCCCATGAAGGTCTGGAGCCCCTTTCAGCATGCCATAAAGTAGTCTGGGGGAAATATAAAGCCTTAAATAGTTTACCCCACAAAGATTGAGGATTTTGAAAGAGCCGCCATACTTGTTTGCCGAGAAGGGCCTTGTTGAAAGATAATAAATCCCTAAAGCCGAGGCCACTGTTGTCTTTTAACTTAGGTCACAGTTTTTCACCTGAGGCCACACAAAATTGTCTCCTCTTCTTTTTACTTTAACCGGGATGTCATCCTTAATTGCATCGAAGTCACCAATACCAAGATCCCCATCCATGAATTCTGACACTCAAGCCATCAATAATTACAATAGCAATGCTCTAATTGAACCAAATGAATCCCAACAACTTGTAATCATTGTCTCCAATTCATGAGCAGCCTTGTCTGTAGCTGAGAATGATGAAAAAAAGTCTTTATTAGGGAAAAAGGTGAAATGCCATTTGATTCCGCCATTTCTGATGGCTTCATTAATCACCATAGAAAGCATAATAGTGAACAAAAAGAGTGAAAAGAGGATCCTCTTGCCTTGGTCCCTCGCTAGGTGTACAAAACCAGCTTCTTTCCCTGTAATAACTAAAGCCCATATGGCTCAGAAAATGTGCAGGACATAATAACCCAATCGACCCATTTTCGTTTTAAGACTCATGTCGTACAAAGCTTGTTCAAGAAAATCCCATATGACCTATTGGTAAGCCAACAATAATAATCCTTGATGGAATTTCAGCTCGATGCTTAATAAGGAGAAATAGCAAAAAGTCATCAACTTATCGTAATCGTGTCAATTCAATTCAAAACCTTTTTTTTTTTGGCTAATCGAATCCTAAATTATATCTAATCATCTTACATAATGCGTCAATGCTGACACGAACAATTTTTAATAATTTTTTTAATTTATGTACTTATTCTTTTTTTTTCTCTTTATTCCCTTCTTCCTCTAACTAGTTATTGGACTTTAACAACCGCCCAAAGACAAGGTTAGCGAGATCAACCTCACCAGTCATAGGGGATGGCAAAGACGAGACCTCATGTACCCATGGCAAGGCCAACCTCGCCATCGCTAGGTGAGGGGAAGCCTCATCCACCCCTTGCGGATCTCCACCTTGCCAACCCTTGATTTTAGCTAATTTAGGACGGTCAATATTTGTGTCAATGATTTTTTATTAAAATTGATTGAATGGGTTGAACTGATACAAATATAAAAAAAAATTAGAACTCAATAAGAAAACAAAAAAAGATGTTATAAAATAAGCACAATATAATAGTTTTAATTTTATTTATTTTTTGGTAATTTTCCAAATTCTTAATACAACATCATGTCCTTTGTATCACGAGTAAAGATACATCCCTGGGCCATTACTGTCAGCACTTTATGTAGAAAAAGAAACTTCATCCGGAGGTTTGGACTGGTGGGACTTATGACGTGCGAAGAGAAAGGAAAAGTCTTTCTGTACACCCATCTCACCATTATTACTCTCACCCAATTACACCTCTCTCTCTCTCTCTCTCTCTCTCTCGGCAGGAACTGACGTAGATTTTCGCTCAATATTTTCACTTTACTTTCGCACTAGCTTTTCTGATAAATGAAATGTGGCTAAGAGTAATAATGGAGGACTCACTGTACGTCGAACTGAGTTCGAGCATGAAAGCGTTTACTCGGTGAGCTCGAGTCAAGTTTCTAGTGCCAGGCATGTAGCACGATTGAGGTCGAGCTCAAGATCGACACGGTATGAATTCAACTCGATTCAATTTTGATGTGACTAATATAATAAACATAACTTGAGGTGAATGGAGAAGCGTCACATCATTATTGTTGTGAATGTGGGTCTTGTTACATCACTCAACCACTAGAATACATAACCAACTTTCATATTGTGTGCTGTAGTAGATTTTCTACGCAATTCATCGGATTACATTTCCTGCACACGCTAAATTGCGTGCTTGCAGCCTCAGTTGTCCGTGAAGGTCTAAACCAAGTAACATAAAATGTGAATATATTAAGAAATGATAATGAGAAAAATGAACACATGGATAAAGTAGAATAATCAACTATAAGTTTGAATTTTACATTTTTGTCCTCAAATTATATATAACTATA
Source organism: Eucalyptus grandis (assembly GCF_016545825.1). Classification (NCBI taxonomy): domain Eukaryota; kingdom Viridiplantae; phylum Streptophyta; class Magnoliopsida; order Myrtales; family Myrtaceae; genus Eucalyptus; species Eucalyptus grandis. Next base: position 28,059,676 of record NC_052616.1, read on the forward strand.
GTAAGATATCAAGGATATTTAAGGAAGAATAAATTGCCTAAAAAGTGGGGGCTTCTCTTCTCTTTATGTTATAGTATAGATAGTACAAAACCATATGCTAATGCAAACAACAGTTGATATGTATATCTTGAACTATGGAAAAAATAGTTTTTCAAAAGGTTAAAATGAGGAGCAAATTGGTTGTTTGATAACATTCAAGAACTTGAAGATTAAGAAGCAAGCAATAGAAGCCATTAATCAATTCAATGATGAAACTAGTGAGAGGGAAAAGATAGAATATATTGAATTCCACAATTTATTTGATATGAACTCACTGAAATAATACCACCGCCTATGGTGGCTGCGATAGCGAGAGCTTGTACCCCCACTGAGGGGGAGGAGTTCAAAACCCCGCGTCCTCATTGCATGACTCACCTGCGGCTAGGTCTGTGGTGACGGTCCAATTCGCCTCGGGTTTACCCCGCCAGCTACCGGCTGCACAGGGGTTCCCAGATCATAATAATAATAATAATAAAAAAACTCACTGAAATAATTAAGAGTTGAGCGGATTGATTGTTGATTGAAACGTTTGAAAGTTTTCTGCGTGGACATCGTACCTATGTTTAGTAGTTGCGTGAATGAACAAGTTGATTCTTCTACTATAGAGTTGGAGCGAGAAGGAGAAAGAAGAATAGTCAAGAAAATGACACATCAGTGGTTCAACTTATCCACTTGCCTATTTCACTCTTCTAACTTAACACAATTTCGAGAAGTTTGATCGCTTGAGCATGCTTTCTTCTACTTGTAGCTATTAACTTCTATTGATAGAAACAACAATAGAATCAGATGACACCTTAAATGAGAATTATAAGCAAAGCATGACCAATACAAGAGAAAACTGCTCTCAATCCGTCCAACCTCCCAACCAACTCTTTTGATTTGTATTTAAGAGCTTTTAAGTCCCGTTTGAGTCTTTACCCTTCAGAGGGAGTAGTCGTTGGTTCTTGCCTGTTTGGTCCTAGAAAAAGAGCCTAAATGATGGCAAAAACTGCACTGATCTTCTCCAGAGCTCTCCGATGTATTGCAACGTCTTTTTAGGTCGATTTAAAATCCAACTTGGTAATGAGGCAGGACCTTCAAACCAAGCATATAGAACATTGTGGGGGCAATTCCTACTTCATTAGAGCGGTAAACTTCTATTGGTTTGCAGTTGGTTCTTCTAGACTAGCGACAATGTTGCTTCCTTCTGCTCACTCTCTATCACTTGGTATCCTCGAATTCCATTTTGATCATCGACCTTTCTGAGTGTGTTGATCTTATTCTTGTACCTCTAAGCTTGAACGGCCTTGATAGAACGGCCTTGTTAGAACTGTAGAACATGTACTCATAGAAAATCCCGTTCTTATTAACTTCTCAACATGCATCGCTTATAAGAGAAAAAGCTATTACTGTATTAGAAAAACTAATGCATTTGTAGTAGAAGTGTTTTTAATCATCTCCAAAATATGTTGGGGTGTTTTATTATTAACAGTGAAATCTATGAATTTCATCAATTACAAATATTTGCAATGACAGACGGTGAACCTTCTCCTTGTCTTTTTCATCGCTGAATTTATGTAGTAGAGGAAACAACATATTTCATGGCAGAAGTACAGTCCAAGTGCCATAACTTTAAAATTGTACACTTGAGTACCAGTTTTGAAGTTAAATGGGACACTTAAGTGCCACTCCGGCGAAGATTCGGCCAAATGGCTTACGTGGCGACTTTCCGGTAAGCTTGGTCCAAAATGGCGTCGTTTTGCATGCTGACGTGGCGGAGAAAATGCAAAAACAATGCCATTTCGTGTCTACGTATAAATAATAATATAAAATCTAATTAAATTAAATTTAAAATATTCAAAAATTTAAAAAATAAGAAAAATTAAAAAATTTTAAAAATTAAGAAAAAAAAAATTTAAAAAGGGGGAGGTCGAACGGGCGGCGAGGAGCCGCCCCATTCGACCTCCCCTCCCCCTTTTTTATTTTTTTAATTTTCTTAATTTTTCTTAATTTTTTTAATTTTTTTAATTTTTTAAATTTTTCTAATTTTTTTTAAATTTTTGAATATTTTAAATCTAATTTAATTAATTTATATATTATTATTTACACGTAGACACGAAACGACGTCGTTTTGCGTTTTCTCCGCCACGTCGGCGTGCAAAATGACGCCGTTTTGGATCAAACTCGCCGGAAAATTGCCACGTTAGCCATTTGGCTGATTTTCGCCAAAGTGACACTTAAGTGTCCCATTTTACTCCAATATTGGCACTTAAGTGTACCATTTACCATTTTAAAGTTATGGCACTTAAGTGTCCTCCGTCTTGCCAAGTTATGGACTCAAAGTGCCCCAACCTCCATATTTCATGGATAGATCATGGTTTTCCTTCATAGGTGCAACTAAAAGGAAAAAGACACATGCAATAGATATATAAAAAGGGATATTTAAACAAATGTGCCTTCTTCTTTCTTCAGCTCTGCAAGTGGTTTGGTCACTTGAGTCTTTGTCGATGCTCGATATGGCTGTTTGATGGCCCGGCCTCCCCCTTAGTCTTCATCTTCTTGGGAGAAAGAGATGGTGAAAACTTCTTGTCAAATGAATCCAAACATCCTTGATGAAATTTCAGCTCGGTTCTTAACAAGAAAAATTATCAAAAAATCCCAAAACTATTATAATTGTATCATTTCAGTTCATTTTTTTTTCCAATTGAGTCATGAATCTTTTGCATTTGTACCAATTCAATTAGTCTTGTCAATTTTAACCGGAAATCTTTAACATGAGTGCTGCTCGTCCTACGTGACTCGACCGATGCTAGCATGGATAAATTTTAGTAATATTTTAATACTTTTTCAATTTATTTATTATTTTATTTTTCACTTTATCCTCTCTCTCTCTCTCATCGCAAGGCGAGAAGAATAGGCGAGGGGAAGTCTCGTTCGCCCATGGTGAGGCTCGACCTTGCTAGCCCTCGCTTCTAGCAAGTTGCCAAACCTAGGCGTTAAGGGCAATCGATATTTATGTCAATGATTTTCTATCAAAATAGGTTGGATTGATTGAATTGGTATAAATGTAAAGTTTAAACTCAATAAGGAAATACAAAAATTTATGATCAAATTAGCACAGTTATAATAATTTTGAGATTTTTTTGATAATTTTCCAATACTTAATACAAAATCACGTCTTGTGTGTCACAAGTGAAAGTACATCCCTGGACCATTACTATCAGCACTTCATGTAGAAAAAGAAACTTCATCCGAAGATTTGGAGTGGTGGAACTCATGATGTCCGAAGAGAAGGGGAAACTTCTTTCTATACACCCCACCGTCACCACTCTCACGCAATTACGCCTCCCTCCCTCTCCCTCTCAGCAGGAACTGAGGTAGATTTTCGCTCAATATTTTCACTTTACTTTCGTCTTGTTTCCTAATAAATGAAATGTGGCCGAGAGTAATAACGGAGGACCCATTGTATGCCGAGCTGAGTTCGAACATGAAAACTTTTACTTGGTTAGCTCGAGCCAAGAATCTAATGCCGAGCGTGCAACACGGCTTAGCTCAAGCTCGAGGTTGGCATCGTATGGATTCAACTAGATTTGATTATGTCACATTTTGATGTGATTAATATGATAAGCCTAACTTAAGTGATAGGAGAAGTGTCACGTCATGATTGATGTGTATGTTTGTCTTGGTACATTAGCGGCCCGTAGAATTTGTAACCAACTTTTGATATTGTATATAGGAGTAGATTATCAACACAATTCATCGGACTAGAATTCTGCACACGCTAAATTGCGTGTTTACATCCTAAATTGTTCCTGAAGGTCTAAACGAAGTAATATAAAATGTGAATATATTAGGGAAACATGATAATGAGAGAAATGAACTAAATAATAGAGTAGTAAAACCAACTAAAAGTTTGAAATATACATTTTTGTCCTCAAATTATATACAACTAGAGTATTTAAGGAAGACAAAAGGGAATAAAATGCCGAAAAAGTCGGGCCCTCTTGTCTTTATATAGTAATATAGATAGTACAAAACCAGACGCTTATGCAAACAACAGTTGATATGTATATCTTGAACCATGGAACAGATAGTTTTTCAAAGGCTACAAATGAGGAGCAAATTGTTTTGTTTGACAACATGCAAGAACTTGAAGGCTAAGAAGCAAGCAATGGAAGCCATTAATCATATTCAGTGATAATATTAGCAAGAGGAAAAGATAGAAAATAATGAGATCTACGATTTATTTGATATGGACTCGCCATAATAACTAAGAGGGGGAGCGAATTGATTGTTGATTGAAACCTTTGAAAGCTTTTTGCGTGGACACTATTCCTATGTCTAGTAGTTGCGTGACTAAACAAGTTGATTCTTCTGCTATAAGATAAGAGAGAGAAAGAGACAGAAGAATAGTCAAGATTGTGACATACGGTGGTTCATCCTATCCATTCGCCTACTCTACTCTTGTAAATTTAACACAATTTCGATAAGTTTGATCACTTCCGTGTGCTTTCTTCTACCCATAGCTATTTACTTCTACAGATAGAAACAACAATAGAATACAATAGAATCGGATGAACACCTCAAATGAGAATTACAAGCAAAGCACGACAGATACTAGAGAAAAGTTTTCTCAATTCGTCCAAGCTGCCAACCTCCCAACCACGCCTTTGATTTGTATGTAAGAGCTTTTAAGTCCCATTTGAGTCTTTAGCCCTTCAGAGGGAGTCGTCGTAGGTTCTTGCCCGTTCGGTCCTAGAAAAAGAACCTAAAGAATGGCAAAAACTGGTTTGGTCTTCTCCAGAGCTGACTCCGATGGATTGCAACGTCTTTTTAGGGGCCGTAAAATACCATTTTGACTTAGAATCCAACTTGGTAATGAGGCAGGATCTTCACACCAAGCATGTAGAACATTGCAGGGTAATTTCTACTCCGTTAGAGCAAGAAACTTCTATTGGTTCACGGTCGGTTCTTCTAGACCTGTGACGATAACTCTTGCTTCCACCTGCTCACTCTCTACCACTTCGTATCCCTCGAATTCCATCGTGATCATTGACTATTTTGAGCGCGTTGATCTTCTTCTGATACCTCCAAGCTTCTACAGACCTGAGGCTTGTCCTCCTGAGGCAAGATCTTCCGACATTTTGTGAGCTACACGAAGTTGAACAGTCTTGGTAGAACCGTAGAACATCTGCTCAGAGAAATTCCCGTTCTTGATAACTTCTCAACGCGCTGTGCTTACATGGGAAAAAGCTATTGCTGTATTAGTAAACTAATGCATTAGTAGTAGAAGAAGTGTTTTTATCATCTTCAATATATGTTGAGGTGTTTTATTAATCACACCAAAGTCTATCAATTTCATCTGTTACAAATATTTGCAATGACGGATGGCGAACCTTCTCCTCTTTTTCATCATCAAATTTATATAAAAGAGGAAACGACATATTTCATGGATAGATCATGGTGTTCCTTCATAGGTGCAACTAAACGGAAAAAAACACATGCAATAGATATAAAAAAAGGGATAATTGCACAAATGTGCCTACTTCTTTCTTTAGCTCTGCCAGTGATTTGGTCACTGAAGCCAATAGAATCTCAACCTTGTCAATATGGCTGCTTGATGGCCCGTCCTCCCCCTTAGTGTTCATCTTCTTGGGAGAAAGAGATGGTGAAAACTTCTTCTTGACCTTTTGTTTTCCCTTTGATCTCCGTGGTCGTCTTTCAACATTAATCATCATGTTAGAATTTTGAAATGACACTTGACCAAAAGGATTTTGATTGCCTTTTCACTTAAAAGTTTAGAACTACATATTTGTTCAATCAAAAGGTTTAAGATTGAATTCCAATCTATACAATAGATTTGGGATTGGATTTGGAATTCTTCCTCTTCATGCTTGCAGGATAGATCGGGCCTATGTGTCGCCATGGTATATATGTCTATTGATGCACATTGTAAGTTTCAAGCCAATCAGTCGCCTTTGTCATATACATTAGTATTTATTCGAGATTTATGATAGTGAACATCTCTCTTTATGTGTTGCTCTTTGTTTTGTCAACTATTCGATGGCGATATTGCACAGAAAGGATTAAGTCACAATGTTTACCCAGACACTTACGCTCTCTTTCTGCAAGCAACGCTATAGCAAATCTGAGTGGGTTTGGGAGCTCAAATTTCCTCTTCTTTCTTCTAGTACAAGTAAGGAGAGAGATGGAACCATCTGTGAGAAGTCCAGTAAAAGCCAGGCTAGCACAAAGATCGATTGCTTATTCTTCAGACTCCAATTTCCATCTTCCTTTGTCCAAAAAAAAAAAATTTCCATCTTCCTCAAGCCAGCCATCCTCCACGTGATTTAGCGGACTCCAACACACGTAAAACCCGACAAAAGCAAAGAAACTCTAATGCACATAAACAAAGGGCTGTCCGAACAGAAGTAGTTGGCAGTCTCCCTTGCTTGGAGAAAGGCAGTTTAGGCATAACCGTTGGCGTTGACTCGTTGGTGCCGTTTCATTTGAACAATCCCATGCCCTGTTTTATTTAATGCCCAATTGCCCATATATTACTGGTCCTCGAACCTGGTTCTGCTTCCAAATCTCAAAACCCTGATTTTTTTCTTTTGGTTTTTAATCTGCATTATACATCAGATTACCCCCTTATTTTTTTTTCCTAGTGGCAAGTGTCGACTGAACATATGTTGTTATTTGAGGGAGTTCTGAAAGAAATGGACACGATGGTCGGGCCATCAAATTGTGGGAGAATTACCAAAAAAGTCCTAAACCTATTGCAATTGTGCTAATTCAGTCCTAAACTTTTTTTTTTGGCCAATTTAGTCCTAAACCTTTTATAATTGTGCCAATTCAGTCCTTCCGGCTAAAATTGGCCGGCCGGAGTCGACGTGGACGGCCGGAGACAGCTGGCCGGCAAACAATTTTTTAATAATTTTTTAAATTTTTTTCGAATTTTTTAATTTTTTTGAATTTTTTTGAATTTTTTTGAATTTTTTTTTTGATTTTTACCTCCTTCTTCCTCCGGCCGGCCGAGGCCGACCTCGCCGCCACTAGCGAGGCTCGCCCCGCCGGCCACCGGCAAAGGCGAGCCTTGCCTGTGGGCCGGGCGACGCCGCCTCGCCGTCGCTGGGTGAGGTTCGCCAGTGGATCCGGTTACGGCCATGCTAGTGGCCGGCGAGGCCGCCGTCGCGGATCCGGCGAGGCTCGACCTCGCCATGGCCGGGCGAGGCCGAGCCTCGCCTTGGCCGGGCGACGGCGGCCTTGCGTCGGCCGGGCGAGGCTCGCCTTCGCCGGTGGCCGGCGGGGGCGAGCCTCGCCAGTGGATGCGCCGGCCGGCAGAGAGGAAGAAGGAGGTAAAAAATCAAAAAAAAATTCGAAAAAATTAAAAAATTCGAAAAAAAAATTAAAAATTATTAAAAATTGTTTGCCGACCAACTTCTCTCGGCGTCCGCGTCGGCTCCGGCAGCCAATTTTAGCCGGAAGGACTGAATTGGCACAATTATAAAAGGTTTAGGACTAAATTGGCAAAAAAAAAAAGTTTAGGATGAATTCCAAGACAATTGCAATAGGTTTAGGACTTTTTTGGTAATTCTCCCTCAAATTGTAGGGCCCGGAACACGATGGAGATATTTACAATTACCTTGGAAGGACCATGAACGATGGATCGGTGACTAGCAGTTGCAAATGCAATATGAGTATCTGATTATAATAAAACCGATGCCAATTTAACACGCTACAACAGTGTGATAAACTATCACTAAATTATAATTCATACTTGCTTACGAAGATAGTAAGCATTTGCTTGTAGCGTGTGAAGTCACTTGTTTTTAACCCTGTTGGTCCGCTCATTTAGCATATATTTTCTGATTGATCATAGCAAATCAAACATCAATATTTTATGTAACACATACGTTAGCATCTCGTTGACAAGTGCACATATAGTACTTTTGAAACGTACCACAATAAATACTTCATTTCAACTGCAAAAGAAGTAACGTCTCAATTTCCAGAGCATTTTTAACACGAGAAAATCAATGCATTGAAAATAACAAATCTTCTTCATTTAATTGCTTAATACGCGTTAAGAGCTATCACGCAGACTCAATAACATTACTTTCAATGGTTATCAACCACAAACATAAGTATAAAAACAGGCGAAACAAAATAAAATTGCCCGAGACAATTAAATGTATAAAATATCTATCCCGAACAAGTTTTTCCCGAGACCCACATGGATCGGATCCATCATACCCTTCTATCCTGTAACTTTAGTATGAGAACTTTGCTCGAGTAAAGGTCATTTATTGTATTGGATCAATAAATTCGGATTTAGGCTCCGCTCATTTTTTGAAAAACACTTTTCAAGAAAAACGTTTTTTCAATTTTTCCATATTTTTCAGCATTCTTTTCTCGGAAAATGAATTGATTATGGAAAACATTTTCCATGAAGAAAAAGTTTTTGAAATAGGATAAATTGTTTTTCACTTTTCGAATAAACGAAAATATTTTCCTCTCTCAATCTCTGTTATCTCACATCCATATTTGCCCCCACTTCTTTCTTTTTCATTTTCATTTGAAAATTCGAATTTTTTATTATTTATTATTTCTTTTTTCTATCTTTCTTTTCACTTTCTTTCTTTTTTTCGAGTCGTTGGCTATTGCCATGGCGACCGACCAAAGGAGGAGGAAAAAAAAATAAAAATATTATTTAAGCGACTATACACAAGAAAGTCAAATCTAATGCGTCATATCGAATGACTAGATCATAAAATTTCAATTGAATACCGAAAAATATTATTATTTTCTTAAAAATTGACTTCGTAAAAAAGATAAAATTTAGTGCGAAACGGACGGAGGGAGCAAACGCGGGCCCCGCTCGCCTGCGCGACCAATCGCCATCCAGACACCTTTACATCCCGAGACATCTTCCAATTTCCTCCCGTCCAATCAAAATCCCCGAGCGCACACCGCATCGGCATTTTTCCGCCGTTCTTTTCTCGAGCGCCTGAGCTGTGCCCGAGTTGTAACTTGTGGGGGCAACCCTCGCCAGCCTGGCCGTCCGTTTTTTCCAATTTCGAAACGAAAGACGAGGGGCCGATTTGAAAAAATAAAACAGAAATGGGGGCAAAGAAAAGAATCCAACGGTATCTCCCCCGATCCGATCCCATCCCCTGGCGCCCACCTGGCCCACCCCCGGAACGGACGGCCCAGATCTCCCCCCGCCCCGCCCCCGCCCTTAAATATCGCCCGAAGATCTCGCCCCGATCCCTCCGCGTCGTCCATCCGTTCGTAACTTCCTCCAGCCTGCAAGTGAGAGGCACGCAGGGGAGAAAAACCCACGCCAGGGGGAGCCGTCGTCATCATCATCGCAGCAGCAGCAGCAGCAGCAAGCGCGGCGACGAGGAGGAAAGGAGAAGCGGGGCGGCGAGGGCGACGGCCGTGCGTGCGGGCTGCTTTCTCGACGGCGGTCGCTGCGGCGGCGCGTTGCGGATTTTAGATCCGACCCTCGTCTCGTCGGGTGAGTGTTCGGGTCGGGTCCGTTCGTTCGTTCCGTCTCTTCTTTCGCGGCATTGTGGGTTTTGTAGATCTGGGTCTGGTCTGAATTCGAGTTTCTTGGCCGAAACCGTGGGAATTCGTGAGTGCCTGCTTGGGGATTCTTGCTCTCGGCGGTGTCCGGCGGTGGCGCATTCCGTTTTCTTCGAATTCCTTCGTTTTCGTTCAGATCCGACGTGATGACGTTCGGGCGTTTGCCTAGACGAAAGGGGAAAGGCTTAGCTCATCTGGGTTCTCTCGTTTTTATTTTGTATTCGAACGAACCGAGACTGATCTTCATTTCCGTAGCAACTAAGGCTTCTTACGTCGCGATGCTGACTTTTCTCCGGGGTGAAGTGTGAGTGTGGGATTTGAAATCTTGGGGAAAAGGTGCATTTCCTTTTCGCATTTTAATAAAAAATTTGCGGCTGGGCGAATCACCTTTTTCAGTGTGGGGTCCAGCTGCAGGGGAATGTGGTATTTATTCCGTTGCTTTTTGGGGTGGATTTGATGAGGCCCGTCCAAGAATCGGATTTTGATGTGTCAACCTAATGTCCATACGTGAAGATTTTTCATGAATAGTGGGTTCCTTCGCCCACAAGATGTTCTTGGTGGTTCAGCCTTTGACAAGTTTTTGATAAAAGGTTTATGTTCCTCTGGATGTGCTAGCGAATGATTTATCAGAAACAGGCTTGCTAGTATTCCTTTGTTGCGACCTCGTTCGATTCCTTTCCGGTCGGATAACAGATCTGTTGCCGAGTTCAGAGTATCCCTTCATAACTCTATGTCACCCTTTGTTTAGTAGCAAGATTTTACGCATTCTCCAATCGCAGTGTGATATTGGCGGCGTGGCTTTCTTCACGTTGAAGCATCGGGAAATTGTCCAATTCTTATGTTTTTGATACTGCTAAGTTTAAGGGGAATTGGGAATGATTAGCAAAGCTGTATTGAGAGATTGATCAGTAAAGACCTTTGCTGAGTAATCTGTAATATAATACCCTGCCAAATAGACTATTTTCTGAAGTAGTTCTGCGCAGTGTTTATAAAATAAATCCAATGGGTTGTTTTCAGATTTCTTGCTGCTGCTTCCCTGTTGTCTTTTGCCTTGGTTTATTGTGTATGGTGTAGTTCACCTTATGATGGCTTCACTTGTGAAACATATGGTACCAAAGAAAGTGAGGATGCTATTATGTTTAGAGAAATTCTTAGGCTGCCTTTTGCTTTCGCTTGATCTGAGCCTTCCATTCATCTGCAGCTTTCTTGCAAGTTATCCAAGATGGTTGCTCAGGAGTTCACCGTTGATCTGAATAAACCCCTCGTCTTCCAGGTAAATGTTATTTGTACCCATTAGCATACCCAACTTTCTTCTGATATTTTTCTCTTGGAAATCAGAAAAGATATTGAGCTTTGCTGTCCATACATTTTAAACCAGTTAGGTCTGTCCTGTAGTCATGCAGTAGCGTGACTGAATGACTATTAACTGTAGTGTCGTATTCTCAGATATAGCGCTTGACAGACCATTGAGCTCTAATTATCATAAATGTCTGTTTCCACCTTGATTCTCTCCCTTTCTTCTCTTTTTCCAGGGTTTAGAAATTTATTTCTTACCATTGTGAGACTCCCCAGCCACTGTATTCTCTTTATATTGATATATACATATGGTTTCTTCAACAGGTTGGTCATTTAGGTGAGTCTTATCAGGAGTGGGTCCATCAACCCATTGTGAGCAAGACAGGGCCTAGATTCTTTGAAAGTGACTTTTGGGAGGTACTCCATGAATAGCAGATGGCTTATCTTAAAACAACAAGCTGTTAAGTGCTATTACAGCTACTAACAAATCTTTGCCTTCTTTGAAACAGTTCTTGACCCGTACTCGATGGTATGCAGTTCCTAGCATTTGGCTTCCTGTAGTATGCTATTGCATCTCTATGTCTGTGCGTATGGGCCACACAGCTCTTGAGATCGGTTTACTGGTGATTATGGGCATCTTTGTCTGGACTTTTCTGGAGTACTCTTTGCACCGTTTCGTTTTCCATATAAACACAAACAGTTATTGGTGAGTGCTATCTCTCTCTCTCTCTCTAATGTAGGAATTATCTTTTTCTGAATGTTTTTGGACGTCTTTTCTGACTTTTTTTTTCTCTTCAACCACACAAAGTTTTTGACATCTCTGAGATTGATTTAGGTGGAACACCATACACTATCTTATTCATGGATGCCACCACAAACATCCTATGGATGGCCTGCGGCTTGTCTTTCCGCCAGCAGGAACAGCTGTTCTTTGCGTTCCTGTATGAGTATTTCCTTTGTCCTTACCACCATCCAGTGTTGTTACCTTGCTTTATGTTTTCAGCTAATTGGGTTCTGCCTAGGGTTCTTAGCATATAGTGAAGTTTATCCTAATTACTCTCAGGAGACAGCATATGAACTTTTTTATTGGACTGAGTACTCACGGAGCATAGCTAAAAAATTATTGAGGATGGAGCACGATTAAAACATTCTGCATGTCTGCTCAAATATTCATCGATGTTTTATTCTGGTCAATTATTTGACTTGCAATTAAGTAAATAACTTTTGAAGCTAGACTTACATGTTTATCAATTACTTTAGCCAGCAAATTTAAAGTCTGATCTTTCAACATTCATTAGTAGAGAACTACAGAATATGCCATGGATGTCATGAAATAGGATGAAAATCCATGTGAAAACTTAGATTAGCTGGATAGTGAGGATGATTGGAAATAAAATTCATAGGCTGGGGTCGGTGTTTTGCTGCAAGTTACAATTAGGGGATTTCAAGTTGAGTCTGCAATCAGTGATGGCTCTCACAGGGTATGAAGTCATAATCAAAATCAGGACTTAATGACAGCACAGTGAAGATTTAACATCTCCCGGCCATTGGACATACTTTATCTTTGTCGTGTGTTGCTTGATGGAGTATAAATTTGCAGTACTGTAATGCATTATGACTATTCCTTGACTTGTTTCGCATAATGAGTGAATGTAATGTGGATGATAGAGGCTTGAATTAGCTGGGGAAGACTTAGTATCTTTAAGTTGGAAGTCGTAGTGGATTATTCAGCTTCAATGGTAGTTTCAAGAAATTTTGTTGGGTGTTTTGGAGTGATGTCGCAGCCGCTTCAGTTAAAAGGGGCACTGCTTCAGCTTTGTCCTTTTTTTTTTCTTAAACGCTAAATCTGCTGATTTTGTGACTTCCGATATTTGTTCTTGCCAGTTCTGGAACTTGGTCAAGCTCATTTCTACGCCTACTACCACTCCAGCATTGTTTGCGGGTGGTTTGCTGGGTTATGTGATATATGACTGCACCCATTACTACTTGCATCATGGACAGCCAGCCACTGACGTGCCACGAAATCTTAAGGTAATACTTGCACATATGCAGCTCTTTTTGCTTCACTCCTTAATGCATTGATTCTCTCTATTTTCTTCCCTCTATTTTATGGCCTGGCTTTCATTTCTTTTCCATTTTTTTTTCTTTTGAAAGTTGGTAGAGGCAATCTTGGTTTTGGGTTATTCAGGATCTGATTCTTTCGGATGTGATTGAATTTGAAAACTCACGTAGCACGTGCTAAATTCTCTTGTGGTAAATCCTTATGTTTTGGGCAATTCTTCTCTCAGTTAACCAAAGCTATGTAATTGGCATTTCTCATGCAGAAATATCACCTGAACCATCATTTCCGTGTACAAGACAAAGGCTTCGGGATCACTTCAACGCTGTGGGACAGAGTCTTTGGGACACTTCCTCCACCGTATGTGGCAGAGAAAAAAAGATAAAGCCAGTGACGCCATTCGTTATTTGTTAATTAATATCTAGCAAGTTTAGGGGGAAGATATATTTTAAGCTAAAAGCATTCTTTCTTCATCTGTCCATTCACTTGGTAAGATATTGCGCTAACTTATCTATCCATGCTTCCAATCGTCACGGGCTTGTTGTGTTTTGTCCTTTCAGCAATGTGGTGAAGAGTCCTGTGTATATGTCTCTGTTCTATCATTTTCAGACAAGGAAGTTTCCAGCATTTATCCAGATGCAGTCTTGTCTATCACTGAGCTTCTGCACGATATTGGCTTGGTTTTGCATGTTTGGTGTAACCCATGTGATTGCAATTATTCAAGAATTGTTTTTTAATTAGTTATAACTTTGTTTGCAAACGTGCCTCTGCCTTATATGTTACCTGAAGGGGTGATTAACTACTCCAGTCTTTGAATTTTCATCTGATGTTCCATGCATCCCCCAAACCTATTTGGGGTAAAAAAATGGTTCGCTTTGGTCTTTGACCCTTGCGTTAGATATAGCCCATAAACGCTTGGGAATTTTTCCTTGTACTAGGGCAACAACGTTGGCCCCAGGGCAGACATACATCATGTATCTATATGTGATGTAACCTAAGCAATCATGTGCAAATTGGCAGCGCATGACCCTTTAACCTTTTCCTATTATCAATTCATCCTTCCCTTAGAAACCCCAAGCATCCTCCATCTTGGTCATTCCACGGCCTTGCAAAGACCTCGCCTGACTAGGTTTTCATGAAAGGCGATGATGCCCTTGCTCGTGCCAACGGTGAAGGAGGAGAATAGAGCAGCCATGTCCCCGCGGGAGTTCCCTCCCTGCTTTGCCTCTCCCAACTCTCCTGTCATTTGTTTAGACGTTATTGCGTCTTTCTTTCGTGCATGCTCCCTTTTGAAACATTTGAAGCCAATTATGATCTAATTAGCCACGTAAGGAGAAAAAGGGTGGGACAAAAAAACACAGAATCATCCGTTGCCTAAATAGATAGAAGTGACGGGATTACTTACGCATTAACTGAAAGTTTTGGGAGTCTATTGCATTTAGGGTGTAAGATTTATAATTTCTATTGCACGTAACTTTTTAGAGAGAGAGAGGGAGTTGGGCAGGCTTTTCCTGTCGGGCCTTTGGGCTACCTATTCTCTGACAGAAGATCAACCCTCTGTGCGACCGGGGCACGATATAGTTTTGATTGAAGAGAGGGACAGAGCGAGGGTAAACTAGACACGATGGCCTTTGGTGTTTGAGAGCCATCGGCGCTGGTGGCTACGGAGTTTGACACTCCTGTCGCGGTGTTCATTGGTCATGTTGTAACAGAGCAGGACGTCCCCACATGGATCGCCATGCCGTCCGGAGTCGGGCCTTGCGATCGCCTTTCACTGTCCACGTAGCGAATTAGTTGCACGTAGGCGGAGCGGATGAATATGTGGACCGGGAAGTGACCGCATCCCGGAGGGCTCGGGCCATTAGGGGCGTGGCCTACTTGTCCTCCGAAACTTATCCTGGACGCGCCGCCATTGAAATTTTGGAGCAAATTTCTAGGCCAGAAGCCAACTTCCTATCTGAGATCTCCATAGTACAGCCACCAAGATTGTTGGCGACCCTATGGAAGTCGTGTAGATAAGCTAATTACGCATCATTGCAACATAGGATTTCTGATGCCAAGGTGCAAAATCGAAGAATGGAAATCTGATCGCAGGTTATTGCATGACTACAGGGAAGAAGGGCTTTTACCTTAGCAACTTGAACGAACATGTCGTTTACAAATGTACCCCTGCCTAATATTATAGGTATAGGGGTGATTAACTACACCAGTCTTTAAATTTTCATCTGATGTTCCATGCATCCTTTAAACTCATTTGGGTAAAAATAGTTCGCTTTGGTCTTTGACCCTTGCGTTAGATAGAGCCCATAAGCGCTGGGAATTTTTTCCTTGTACTAGAGCAACATCGTCGGCCACGGGGCACGCATCCATCATGCATCTAGATGTGATATAACCTGAGCAATCATGTGCGAATTGGCAGCGCAAGACCTTAACCTTTTTCTAATATCAATTCATCGTTACCTTAGGAACCTAAGCATCGTCCAACTTGGTCATTCCACGGCTTTGCAAAGTCCTCGCCTGACTAGGTTCTCGTGAGAGGAGATGCTGTGCGTTTGTTCGTGCTGACGGTGACGGAGGAGAACGGAGCCACCATGTCCTCTGCCGTAGTTCCCTCCTGCTTTGCCTCGCCCAACTCTCGTGTCCTTTGTTTAGATGATGTTGCCTCTTTCTTTCGTGCATACGCCGTTTTGACGCTTTTGAAACCTAGTATGAATAACAGCCATGTAAAGAGTAAAAAAAGGGTAAGAAAAACCTCATAGAATCACCCCATCACCTAAATAAATAGAAGTGACAGAATTACTTCTGCATAATTTGAAAGTTTTGAGATTCAATTGTAATTAATGTGAGTTCTATAATATCTATTGCGTTCAACCTTTTATAGAGAAAGAGAGAGGGGCAGGCTTTTCCTGTTGGGCTACCTAGTCATTGCCAAAAGAAGATCAACCCTCTGCACTACAGGGGCACGATCTCTTTTTGATTGAAGAGAAAGAGTGAGGGAAGACTAGGCACGATGGCCTTTGGTGGCTGAGAGCCATCGGTGCTGGCGGCTCTGGAGTTTGACATTGACGACTATGGAGCTCGACACTTCCGTCTGGCGAGGTGGTAGCTGCGGCAGCTCTTAGAGACTGCCAGTGGCCGGTCAGGATGAGTTAAAGAGTTTGGAGGTGAAATGCACGAAATTTGCCGATGCGGCTCAAGCTAGAGAATTTGTCTTTTGCCAATTCCTTGCGGTTTTGCTGCAGGTTATTGCTATGTGCATCTGCCTGAAGTTCTTGTTACTACCATTTATCATTTTCTATCCTATTATCATGCAAACGCGACTCATGTAGCACATATTATAACCCTCTTCTTCGAAAAATTGTCCACAAATAAAAAGATGGATCTTTTATTTTTTCTTATCTGCCACATAAAAAACATCATTCAATAGCAATTTCCACCCAGTCCACTAAACGTTGTGGTGTACCCTATAACGCCTCCCAAATCCCCTTCATTGGTCATGTTGTAACAGAGCGGGATGTCCACATGGGTCGCCGTGTTAGCTATATTCCCCAAAGCACTATATAATTGTTATATGTTAGGGATTTAAGTTGTATTATTTATTTAACGGCCAAAAAAAATTCATTCATCATTCCATTTATATGAATGAGTTCATAAGATCAATTATGATTGGACCTATTTTTAAGGTGTTAAGAATATGTATGACAAGTTCACAGTAATATCGAATCTTTAAATAATTCTTGGTCAATGAATTATTGATAGGATATTAATGATTTTATTGAGACCAATGTGTTTTTAAGTTTCACCATTCAGTATTGGATATCTAAAAAGATGATGAGTCACAAGTCATTGAGTATTGTGGACAAGTTTATTGAACAAGACATGCATAGAACGATTGAAAATGTGGAAGCTTTTAACCGGGTCAATGACTAATCATTTGTGCTTTGTTCTTGTGTAAGATCCTTAGATCTGTGGTATGATGCTAACTTGTATATTGGACGACTGTGGTTCACAAATATGCATATTGACACTTCATCAAACTGTCTCTGTACTTGATGGTCAATGCTTGCACAACATCAAATCTGTCTTCCTATTATACATATGTAGATATACAAGATAAAAGATTGATGTCCTATGCAGTCTAATTGTGACATTGTATTAAAATCCTCAACTGGAGTTGTAATCAAGAATGCATAGTTCATGTTTTGAAGAATACATGTCAATTAGATTTGGACTTATAATTGAATTGATGGCTTGACAAATAATTCTATGGTCTTTGTTCGATCGGGATGTAGTGAGACAGAATGATTGAATTACACGGCCACTAAAGCTGATAAGTTAATTATGTTCTTGAAATATTCATACTATCTGGGTAATCATGACATATTGCTATATGTCAATCATGATTTGTAGGAATTGAAGATTGATTGAGACAATCAATTATTTGGTTGTGCTAATGTGTTAGTATAAGTCTTACTATCAATTTAGTGATGAATTTAGGGATGTCACACATTATAACTAATCATAATAACGTTTGAATGGAATAGACAACATTGCAATTAAGGCAATCAAATTGAGTCGGGCTGAAAATAAAAGATTTGAAAGGGGTTTAAATTTACAATAGAATCAAAGATATGAATTTAGGGATTTTTCATACCATAACTAATCAGAATAACGCTTGAATGGGAGAGACAATATTGTAAATGTGTTTGCAATTGAGGCAATTGGATTGAGTGGGCTGAAAATAAAAGATTTGAAAGGGGTTTTAGACTTTACAACTAAATCAAAGATTTGAAGCAGGTTTAGATTCAACGACCGAATTAATAATTCGAAGTGAGTTCAAAATTATAGCCACATTAATGATCCGAAGTGAGTTCAAAATCAATAACATTATTAATGATTTGAAGTGAGTTCAGAATCAATAGGGAAATTAAAAATTTGAAATAGTTTTCAACTTAAAACTAAATTAATGATCTGAAACAGTTTTAGATTTAAAGGTCACATGGTGATCTGAAATGGTCTCAGCATCAATAGGCAAATTTATTATCTAATACAGTTTTAGATTCAAACAACTAACTAATGTTCTGAAATGGTTTTAGATGTAACAATCAAATTAAAGTTTTGTAATGGTTAGAAAGATAATGCCCTATAAAGACTTGTAATGGTTATAAATTAATACTTGTAAAATGCTCTGTAATGGTTACATGAATTAATGCCAAAATTAGTGATTATCACGGCCTTCTATCCAAAAACAGAGAGGGTTTACTTGGTTCAAGCTAATGGTACCTGAATTTCAATTGGGGTAGGACATTGCCATGAGGTGAAGAAATGAGTGAGATGGTCACCGGAGAGATTGGGATTCACCTGTAATGTCAGAACATACTACTCTTAAAGCAATCGAAACAGAAGAAAACATGAAAAAACATATAAACAGATGAGCACATTGTCCAGAGATAACGATACGGGTGCAATGCACGCCTCGCATTATTTTTCTTTCATGTTCTCCCAAGAAAAAAAAGGAACGATTGGAGGAAATCAGAGATGAAGGAAAATAAACGAATAATTACTAGCTTTGAGACACGCGAAGTGGGTACCCAAAATTTTTGAAAAAAGGAGTTTAGGTTAAGTATCTAATTTCTTCTTCTTCTTCTTCTTCTTCTTCTTCTTCTGAGAGAGAGAGAGAGAGAGAGAGAGAGAGAGAGAGAGAGAGAGAGAGAGAGAGAGAGAGAGAGAGAGAGAGAGAGATCTTGAGCAAATTAATTCTGACTTTTTTTTTTTGGCTAGGCCATGATTCTTCTTTAGCCTTTTTGGGTTTGGCACGATTTTGTTTTGTGATGGTTCTTTTGAATGCGCGATTACAATCAATTAATGAACTTTGATTAAAAGAAAAAGATAGATAGAAGAGTACCATCGATCCAACTACGAAGCTGCTGACTGTTTGTTCCTCCGGACCGTTGGTAATAAATATTTGACCCGTGCAGAATTGTCCAGGTTTGGCCGTCGGATTATAGATATCGATGATTCCTTCCGTCCCATAGAGAGGACCTTGTTTGTAGTCCTCATGGACAAGAACACGAACTGGGAAACAGCAATTTCTCCAAAATGTCACAATTACTTCCACGATAACATTCATTAACATGCGAATCACCGAACAAATTCGTAGGATTTCCTATTTATGTGCTAAAGTGAGACGATGCTCAAATCTTAAATTAATTGCTAATGATTCGAAAGAGCAATAAACAAAAGGGATTGGACTTGAGCATATCTTTAAAAAGCTCAAGAGGAAGAAATAGGCGGGAGATCCGCCCAGGGGTGGGAGACCCGCTATGTCACCCCCATATTCCCTCTTTGTCAAAAAGATAAAGATAGAGAATTAAGGAGCCTTATGGTGGTGAAGATAGACACCATGTCAGGAATTCAATTTTGGCTACTGTTGGGTAAGCAAGTATAGTAACCTCCCACGTTTGGGATGAGTGAGAGTGGGTGAAAGGCTCACTACTTGATAGGCATGCCTTACGGCATTGTCGCTAAATTGACAGGCACTATCACTTTGAAAGAGCAATAAACAAAAGTAATTAGACCTGAGCAGATCTTTAAAAGGCTCAAGAGGAAGAAATGGGCGAGAGATTCGCCTAGGGGTGGGAGACCCCACAATGTCACCCCCATATTCTCTTTTCTGTTGAGAAGACAAAGATAGATAGGGAATTAAGGAGCCTTACGGTGATGAAGGTAGACACTATGTCAGGACATCGGTTCTGGGCTACTGCCGGGTAGACAAGTATAGTAACCTCCCGCGCTTGGGATGGGTGAGGATGGGTGAAAGGCCCATTGCTTGGTTGGCATGCCTTATGGCACTGTCACTAAATCGACATGCACTGTCACCAAATCGATATACCAACCAAGTACCCCCAGTTTAATGACAGTGCCGTTATTGTTGTTAAGATTTTCGTTGTTGTCAAAGTTGTGATTATTTGCCTAGATTTTAAGTACATAAATATATATATGAACATATCTATATTGTCCTTTATTTGTGCTTCTAGATAGGTTACGTGACTAGCCCTCCACAATCAAATGGTACCACGTGATGTCTATGCATTCTCCAAGATTATCCTTTGTTACTCTCATTTGAAGGCAATTTAATATTGACCCAATCATAATGTCAACTTAAATTAACGAAGATAGTACTAAGATTAACAAGTGGCATATCTACCTCTAGGAAAAAAGGCATAATAAGAGTCATAATTTTTATACGATGATCACTTTAGTGTCATACTTTTCTAGTCTATCACTTGGGTACCATTTTTTTTAAAAAGGTAAATGATTTTTTTTTTTTTTGAGGTCATGTGAAAATTTCTTTGAAGTTATGACATTCAAGGAATCAATTAAAAGTCATTGCATTTAAGTAACCATATTTTAAAAGTCATGGAACTGAGGTGATTAATTGAAAGTTATGATAATCAAGTAAACCGTTTTAATTTTTTAGTCATGGCACATATGAGAAATAAGAGTTATGTCTTTATCTCCTATCTATGCTTTCCATGAAGTTCTTAGTACTAAAATTGTTATTCTTTCAACCATACATGATTGTGCACTATTGCTCCATCTAGAGATAAGGAACCATTTCGACCCAAAAAAAGAAAGGAAAAAAGAGAGTAAGGATTTTAAAATATTACACTAAACTTGGATCAATTTGGATCTCGAGACTTCCAAGGTGTAAAATACTTAGAGACTACATTTGGTTGTCCAGATTTCTAATTATGATAGGACTGTATATGATAAGATATGAAATTTAAGGATTTTACTATATTTTATCCATTGTTTGATAATTGCAGTCGTATATATTCATATCATATCATGTATGCTGTTTGGTATAAATGGCGTATTAGTATAAATCAACCAAATTTTGTAAACGGAGATGGTAAAAGTCTCTCATGATACTTTTGCCTAGTTTGTTTTTATTTTCTTTTTTCATATTATTTTCGTCTCTTTTTTTTTTAAAATTAATTTCTTTGTTATTTCTTTCTTCCCCATCCATCATTGTCTAATAACATACCAAAAATACTAAAATACCTAAAATATATGATAAATATATTGAACCTATATTCTAAAATAGAATTAAATTAGAGAATATAAATTAAAATAAAATTTAATTAAAATAAATGATTTTTTATTTTTATTTTGAATTTCTTGTATTAGAATTCAAATATTATTTATATATTGAAGTATATTTTTAATTTTGTAATTTTTTTGAATAATTTTAATTTTGTTAATTTAAGAAGTTTATTATTCGAGAAAATAACTTGCCTAATATGGATGTTAGAAACCCTATCTATATTTATCTTACCTCCACCATAGGATAATTTTATTCTATCTATATCTTCTTATATTCAATTTTATTCTATCTTGATTAGGCACCAAGCGCATCCTATCCTGAACTTTATCTTGACTATCAAATGAAGCCAGAGGATATCCTCTCCTCTTGGGGAAGACAAATATATAGAGGGGAATCTAAAAGATTCTAGCTTGGAATCTCAAAACCCTTTGCCTAATAACAGTTTCATAATAACCAGTGTAAACATCACTCCAAGAATAAATCTATTGAATGCATCAATTTCTAAGCGTCCTCACCAACCATTGCGGACATTACTAAAATGGAAGGTTCTTCATATATAGGAATCCCCATAAAAATAAAAAAATAAGCATGCTTATGTTTATTAGCTTAAGCTTTGAGATCAGTCAACTATCGTCGTCCTACAAAATGAAATCTTAGAGCCCAAGTAAGTTAGATCGGGTACGAAATTACTTACATGGGTAAGTGGATGTGCCACTAATGAAGAGTTCAATTTCGGTACTGGCGTCTTTCCATAGAAGTGATGTCTTATTAAATCATCTTTGGTTGTCCTGCGATATGAACAGTTCCATTGGGACCCTCGCCCAACATGGATGGTTGGTCAGCTCGAGTAGCTCGTGCTGTTCTTTCCTCTTGACTCCAGCCGATGAAGGCCTGAGCTCTCTCTGTTGAAAAACATCGAATAATTCTTTAGTACTCATATAGTGGACAAACATGAATAAATGAAGAACTAACACAAAAGGGAAAAAAGACAGCTAAAAATGTAAAAGTAGATTTTCCATGCGTAGTATTTACTATTTAGATGAATTAATTTGTTTATGAAAATTAGATTGCATTTCGTGTTGTCTATGTTTTCTACAGAAATATTTTAAACATTACTTCGTACATCTCAAGTAGTCGTGTAAATGTTTTACATATGAGAATATTAAAAAAATTGTTAAATGACGAGTTACAAAAAAAAAAAAAAAAAAAGTGAAGAAAAAATGAATAGAGCGAGAAAAGGGAAAGACGATAATGTGCTCATTATTAGTGTTAAGGGAGAGAAGAGGAGAGACGTAAAATTGCCATCCAAGCAAAATGACAAAAGAAAAAAAAAGGAAAGAAAAAGAAAGGTGTACAACTTTGCCTTACTCCCTAAAAAAGCACCAATTTTAAGATCACAATGCCCAGACTTTATTCATATTAAAAAATACCAATTTTAACTCGCGTTCTTATTCTAGCTCAAACTTCTTTTTGTCTCATAAAAAAAAACACTTACTTTTCGGATCCCAATTTTGATTCAAATTTTTTGTTGTATCATAAAAAGTATAAACTTTCAATTGATACACAAATTTAGTCAATGTTGGTATAAAAACAAAATGGTATACTAAAAGTGCGAAAACAGTAATGATATTACTACACAAATCTCTCAAAGTTTATAAACTTAAATCACATATCCTTCAATAATCTAAATCAGATTCTATTAAGTCCTAGTTGTTTTCCTTTATACCTTTCTGCTTTTTTCCCATTATTTGCACACTTGCTACATATTTATGATGTCCGTACAAAAAAAGAGTTTTTTATTTTTATTTTAATTTTTTTTTTTCCGCAAGACGTGTGCTGGTGTAATTGGCCAAAACGAGTGCCTCATTGAGAAGGAACGAAGGATTGATTGCCCAAATTTCGGTTCACAAAATACGGGGTTGACTTTATTATTAAAAAATTAGTACTGTTTGCTCACGCGGTCGTCTTGTGAAATACTTTTGTAGGAAGGAAAGGCGCAATGTTTCTTTAGCTAATTACAGTTACCGAATGTGAAAATGAGAGGAACCTATCAGATCATCAAGATGCATTGATAATGAGGAATTTGGTGGACTCTACGATAATAAGACACTAATTAATATGTACCTCGATCTGGTGATTATTTAGGCAAAGGATGGTCGAAAACGGGTTACTTGTATATGACGATGCAGTCTATGGTGTCTCCATTGAATGCCTACACCGAATAAGAACCAAGAATTTCATCTCTTTTGAAGAGATAAGCGGTGATGTGAATATGAACATAATATAGTATACAGGATACAGAGAAATCAACACATTCACCATTTTTGAAAATCTACTCTCGCATTCTACACATTTGCAGTTGAAATTATCATTTTGCGAGTCTCTTTTGACCTCCTATCATGATGTCCAAACTGAGAAATGTACATCACTGAAGATGCATCCTGGGCGATTTTTTCGATACAAACAGATATGTTAACGACAATCATTTGATCGTGACGGCGAATCTTGTACCTTCAATGTCCGAACGGGAGGTTTATCGGTCCGCGGCCGCTGTAGAAAAGGGTGAGACAGTGAATTGCAAGCAGTGCGATTGCTTTCGTTTCCATCATCTACCTCTCTGGATTTCCTGAGGATGTGTTCATATGATGATAGCGTCCAAGCACACTTTTAAGAGGCTTTCATTTCAAGCGAAAAACAGCAGACGTTCCTTTTAAACCTTTGCTGCCGATTATGGAAGGACATTTAAGGTCAATAATAGCAAAGGACCATTGTAGATATAGGGAAGGAAAAGGAAATTTATAATGAAGACCACGATAAATTAAAAATGGGAAACAAAAGACACGGATCAAGGAAAGATTTCTAACGTTTATCCCTTCCAGAGAAAGATATATAAAATTTCTTAAATTAATAAAACGAAAATAATATTTGAATTCCAATATGAAAATCAAAATAACAAAAAATAGCAACGATTTCGTTTTTATTTATTACTGTTTTTATTTGTATATTCGATTTCTTTCTATATATAATATATATTCAATATATATAAATATGTATTTAGCATTTACTTATTTTATGTATTTAAAGTATTTTACATATAGTAGTAGAGTTTACTATATTTAATGAATTTTTATTAGAGAATGATGAAAAGGGAAAAAAGAGAGAAATAGAAAAGAAAAATATAAAAATAATAAAAAAATAAGCAAATAAAAATGAAGTAAGCTAGAGTGTTGTGAGAGATCCTTGCCACCTTTGTTCGAAGTGGCCATATAAATTTCAAAGAAGGGCCCGGAATACTCTTATTTTCTTAAATGAAGGCTTAAAGTTGACTTTATTATGAATAAGGGCCAAAGTGCTTTTGTTTTCTCATATAAAGGCCAAAAGTGAACTTCTTTTAAATAAGGGTCTAAGTGATCATATAAATTTCAAAGAAGCGCCTTACTTCACTAGCTGAATGGCATTTTCGTCTTTCACTTTCTAAAATATTTTCCTTTTTTTTATTTTTTATTTTTCTTTTCCCTCTTCCTTTCATTGACCATGGCAAAGGTTGACGTACTTAGGTGAGGGTTGCCCTTGCTCTACGCTGGCGAGTGTGGCCCTCACTTGAGGCCGACCTTTGCTGGCCATCGAGAATGCTCAGTGATAGTTGAGGGAGGGAAAAATAAAAATAAAAGGAAAGGAAATTTTAAAAAAAATTTACTTAGAATTTTTTTACTACAATACTCTTTTTCGATGGTCGAAAAGTCACGGGCCGGCCTAAAGTCATAATTTCAAACGATTTGGGCCATTCATGCCCTCATTAGAAATAATGTTTATTTAGCGCCCATATTTGAGAAAATGAAGGTATTTCAGAACCTTATTTGAAATTTTCTTTTACAATGCTATGTCATTCAAACTTGACAATGTACATGATGGGATGTGAAAATATTTGGTTTTGTTACTATAATTAATTAAATAATTTATAGGATATAATAGAATCCTTGAATTTTTTTTATCGTCTCCTATCCAATCCTATTTTGACTTAAAATTCAAACAACCAAACCTTAGATCATTGGACATAGAAAGAAATTCTTGATTTGGGGACTTTAAATTAACGCCAAATTAGAAAAGACTTTCTCTTCCTTTTTTTGCAAGTTAAGACAAATGATATACATACACACACGGATTTATGCATATATATTTGTTAGAGCATCTGTATATAAAATCATGCATGCACATATTAGTCAATAATTTTTAGAACAATCGACAAAAGTTCCATAAAATACTTTGTGGCAGGAGAGCATGAGTTTCGTACTCACATGTTTTTAGACTCCTTATTTGCCTCCTTAATTCTTTTTTTTTCAAGTTTTTTCATTTAGGTCAAATTCAGGCCTACATGTGGGGGGAGTATTAGAATGTTTCAATATTGAGGCATGCCTTCATCTCGACTCATTTGTTGTTGCTTTTTTGAGAATTTTTTTTATTTTGGTCAGAATTTTCTAAAAAAAAAAAAAAAATACTTTGCCTTAGCAACTTTTATAACATTTATACGTTTCAAAAGGTTCAGGTTTTCTTCACCGTTCAAATTGCAAATTGATTGCTAACTGAAACAATGGTAAAGGAAAACCTATTTTTCTTCAGATTTGTCCGTTCAATGTTTGAGATCTGTTTCCTATTATTGTTGTCCTGCATCATGAAATTCAGAGCAAGCAAGGTCTATGTTCATATATTCGTTATAAGCTTCATCCTATACGAAATTACTTACATGAGCAGTGGGAGATGTGGCCAATGAAAGAATTCTATTTGTACATCACATGCAACTGTTGTCTTATTAAATCTACTTTTGCTGTCTTCCCATTAGGGACGGTTTCATAAAGACACTCGGCCCAAATGTATGGTCGGTCAGCTGGGACAGACCCGTGTTCTCTATTTAAAAATTTGAATTGTCATATAGTATTCATGAGGTGGACAAATAAGAAATAGATTAAAAGTTAACAAAAAAGAAAAATACTTACATCTCTCTCCCTGACAAAATTTCTGGTCGATATTTATCTAACTTTTCAAGAGAATTTTCATGGAAAACACGACATTTCTAGAAAATAAGAGGAATCAAGCTATCAGACCGTTTCTCCTGTTATTTGTCTTGTTGCAAGAAGTTTGAGAGGCCAAAACTTCCGCAATATGAATCTTATCGCTACGACAACTTTTTATGGCAACATTGCTTTTGATTTTGTGTAACTTTTTAAGTGTAATTTCATGGAAGATATGAAATTTTTAGAATATAGGGGGAATTGCACAGGCGTCTCCCATTATTTATTCTATTGCAAGAACTTGGATAGAGAAAAACTTATGGAGTGTGAATTTGATCGCTTCAATGCTCTTTTCGGGCGACATTTCTTTTGATTCTGCATAACTTTTTGAGAGGATCCTCATGAAAAGATGAAATTTCTGGAAAATAGGAGGAGTCAAACTATTACACGCTTATCTTCTATTACTTGTCCTCTTAAATTGCAATAGGACAGATATCGGGTAACACACTATGGGTGCGTTTGGGAAAACTTTGGGGGAAAGTCTTTAGGTAAATGCAAACACCTTTGAGTTAAAGGTGTTTTTCAAAATGCAATCGTGTTTGGTAAATTGTACTTTGAAAGCCCTTTGTGAAACACTTTGAGCAAATTAGTGTTTGGGAAATTATATTTACAAAGCATCTTTATGTAAAAAAAAATTATCAAAAGAAAAATAAAAAAAAAATTGACCGGCAAGGGCAGCGAACTCCGGCGACCTCCGGCGAACCTCCGGCGACCTCCGGCGACCTCGGATTTGGGGGCGAGGTCGCGCGACGCCGTCGCGACCTCCGGCGACCCCGGATTTGGGGCGGCGAGGCCCGGCGACCTCGGATTTGGGTTGTGGCGGCGTCGCGCGACCTCCCACGACCTCCGGCGACCTCGGATCGGGAGGCGGCGAGGTCACGCGATGCCGCCTCGACCTCCGGGCGACCTAGATTCGGGCGTCGAGGTCGCGGAGGACCTCGCCGCCCGAACCGGGTCGCCGAGGGTCGCGCGACCCGCCGCCCCGGATCCGGGGCGGCGAGGTCGCCCAACGCCGCCGCGACCCAGATCGGGGGCGGGAAGGTCCTCCCTCGACCCTACCGCCCCAGATCTGGGTCCCGGCGACCCAGACCTTGCCGCGACCCACCCCCGGCGTCGGTCGCGTCACCCCCGACGACGGTCGTGCAGGGCGACGGTCGCCCGCAAGAATCGCCCGCCTTCACGGCTGACGGTCGAGGAAGAAGAAGAAGCTCGCCCGGAAGAAGAAGAAGCTCGTGGAAGAAG
The DNA here is from genome assembly GCF_016545825.1 of Eucalyptus grandis. Lineage (NCBI taxonomy): Eukaryota > Viridiplantae > Streptophyta > Magnoliopsida > Myrtales > Myrtaceae > Eucalyptus > Eucalyptus grandis. Next base: position 28,087,058 of record NC_052616.1, read on the forward strand.
ACGATGAATAGTAAGGGCGAAAACGAACAAACGAAAAATAAACGAGGGTAATTTGGGAAGGAAATTTTTTTTTTTTAATCCTCAAGCTCAAAGCATTTTCGGCAGTTCGAAAGCCCAAGGCAGCCCCCACCGCCTTGGGCTTTCAGCCTTGTGAAAGCACGCATTTGGGGAATGCGACCCAAAAAACGAATGCCAAACGGGCTGGCATTTGCCCAAGGATGTTTAAGCCTCCAAAGGGCTTTGGGAAGTGGTTCCCAAACGGAGCCTATAATAGCTCGATTCCTCCTATTTTCTAGAAATTTCTTGTTTTTATGATATTTCTATCAAAAAGTTATGCACAATTAAAAGAAATATCACCCAAAAAAGTTGTTGGAGTGATGAGATATGCACTTTGGAAGTTTTACTGTTTCAAATTTCTTGCCACACGACAAATAACGAAGGACACATTGTAATAGCTCAATTCCTCCTTTTTTTTTTTTTTTTTTTGTTTTTTTCATGAGATTTTTCTCAAAAGTTATGTTGAATCAAAAGAAGTATCACCCAAAAAAATTATCGGAGAAATGAGATACACATTTAGGAAGTTTTCCCTCTCAAACTTCAAAGGAGAGGAGATATAACAATGCCATCTAACCAAATGGCCTCAAAGTGGAGTAGTGCTATAAAGTTACTCACTTTGCTTCCATTTTCATATTATACTAGGCGTATGCCTACTCATCGGTTTTCTACCAAATATAATAAAAGGATAGTTGAAGTTTTAAATGTAGATTTTCTACACGTAGTATTTGGATAAACTGATATGTATGTATGTATGTATGTATGGACATTAGATGATATTTCATATTGTTTATGTTTTCCCAAGAAATGTTGTATGTTTTGTTTGGTATACCTCCAGTACATTTGCTTCTTAAAGTATTTTAGTTCTGTATAATTTTTACATACACAAAAATTGGAAAAATATTTCCTAAATGGGGAGTTACAAATAAACAGATGAAATAATAAAGAGAGTGAAAGAAGGAAAAGATAACAATGTGCCATCTAAGCACAAGAAGTTTACTCTAGGGGCCGCGTAATGAGAATGACTTGCATGAGATGGACCGGGTCCAATTCATTTTTGGGCTCGAAATTGATTGAATTTGCCTAGTAAAACTAATGCAAAAATTGAATCACTTCATTTGGGTCGAGTAGAGACAATCTCAATTAAGCCCATGAAAGATAAAAATTATAGAGAAAAATTCAGCTTAAATCCCAGGAAAGAAAAATTTGAATGATGTTCATGGTTGGTATAAGACATAATGGTATGTACAGTCATATTAACGGATAAATCTCTTGAAGGTTCCAAACTAAATTACATCTTTCCTAACCTCAATAATCTAAATTAGAATCTACGATAAGATTAGACTCCATTTATTTCACAGATAATGAATGATCTGAAAAAAATTTCCTAAAAAATCAGTTCTATTACTTATAAAAATGTATGAATGAAAAATATTTTTACTATCCATGAAAATATTTAAATACAAATTATTGTCAATAATGAAAATATTTTTAAGTGATTGATTATTTCAAATGATATAAGTAATCATTTTTAGGAAAATGTTGTTCAAATAATTCATTTTCTGCAAAATAAACAGAATCTAAATCCTACTTCTTTTTTTTTTCCTCCATTAAGTTTTATTTTTCCCATTTTTGTTCATAGTTGCTGGCGAAAGAATGACATATGTTTATAATATTCTATGTCAATAAAGAAAAAGGTTTTTCATAAGACGTGTGTGCTGGTTTATTTGGTCAAAACAAGTGTTTCATTGAGATGAAACGAAGGACCGCCTAAATTTCTAGCAGATGGCGAGCAAGATACTAGGTCAACTTATATTGGAGGCAGCAATATCTAAGTGGAAGAGGACAAGGACTTATGGGAATATGTGCACTTATCGGCCATTCCACGGACAACTGTCCCCCATATATCTCACTAGTTTTATCACCAAATGTGAAAATGAGTGGAAATGCTACCACATTGTCAAGATCTACGGATAATGGGAAATTTGGTACACCGACAATAAATAGACGGTTATTGACAAGTACATGAATCATCTTGTGGCTTTTTGGAAAAGGATGATCGAAAGCTGATGGTTTGTATATGTCAGTGCAGTCTATAATATCTCTATTGCATGCTTGCACAAAATAAGAATAGGGAACTTCATCTCTCTTTTGAAGCGATAAGTGATGAAATAAATATAAACATAATATTTTACGGGATAAAGAGATTGAGGAGGATGGTCCCCCACATCCTACAAATTTTTGTTGAGAAAATTCTATAAGAGATCTTAAACCCATTGTATAATAACGAATTTAGTTCTAAATTTTTTAATTTGACAATTTAATCTTAATTTTTAATGATTTTCTAATGTAGTTTTCTTGACCAATTTGGGTTGGAAATTACTGATGTGGATACTAGCTATCTAATGTGGATGGTTTTTGCAATTTTTTTAATGAAATTTTCTAAGTTTTTCATTTTTTTCTTTTATGACTTATTTTATTACTCTGATCAAACCATAGGGAAGTGAAGCTGCGAAGCCTAATTGACTTTATGAATATTGCCCTTTGAAGAGATTCAACAGCTACAGTGGAGCTTGGAACGAGGTTCTGTGAGTAAAGTAAAGAAATTTACCTCGTCGGAAAATCGCGGATAAATGAAAAGACGATTCTTTGATTTTTCTTTTGCCACATTAAATACCTTATTCAATTGCAATTTCCACCCGGTTCACCCAACGTCGTGGCACATCTTGTAACGCCTCCCGAATTTCCTTCATCGAGCACATCGTAACAGAGCAGAACGTCCACGAGTCAACGTGCCGTTCGGACTTGGAGGCACCAATTTTTTGTTGCTGTTCATGTAGGTAATGAGTCGGATGTAGCTAGAGTGGATGAATACGTGGTACGGGAAGTGACTGCTCCCCATCGGAGGGCTCGGGCCGTTAGTGGCGTGCCCTACTTGTCCTCCTAAGCTTATCCTCGATGCGCTGCCGCCAAAATTTTGGAACAAATGTCTAGACCAGCAGCCCCATCAGTTGTCTGCTATCTCCAGAATAGAACACCCGAGATCCTTTGCGGCCCTGTCACGAAAATCATCGGTCAAAAAGTTATGTACCATCAAACGGCTGAGAAGAAGTAATTAGAAAATTTGACATACTCCCTGTGGATGTCGTGTAGATGAGGTAATGACACATCACTGCAACATAGGATTTCTGATGGTAAGGTACAAAAAAGGAGAACGGAAATCTGACCGTAGATTATTGCTTGCTTACAGGGAAGTAGGGGTGAGCATAGTCCAGGGTCAATCTTGGACCGACCTTGGATTAGCCCAACCCTACTGGTTCTGGTCCGATTCTTAAGGAAACTGGGTTAGTCATTGGTCCCAAAATTTTTGGACCAACACTATGCAAGTTGATCCTCGGTCCTAAGAGTTCCGAGTTGGTCAAATCCGGATCAACCCTGAATATATATAATATTATGGGTTAATACCCTAAAAAACCATAAACTGGTACATTTGTGACAAATTTACTTAAAACTATTTTTTTAACCATGAAAAACCCTAAACTGGTACACCTGTGACAAATTTACCATAGATGATCATAAAAAACCCTAAGCTAGTACATTTATGACAATTTTACCCTAAAATAATTTATTCGACCGCAAAAAACCCAAAACTGAAAAATTTGTGACAAATATACCCCTCCGCTAAATTGGATTAATACCATAAAAAATCACAAAAATTGTAAACTCGACAAATAGAGCGTAAAATCTCAAATTGATATACCAGTTAATTGTCACGTGTCATTTAACTTAATAAATTGACAATAAAATTTAATGAAAACTAACAGAGGGTAAATTTGTCACAAATGTACCAATTTGGGGTAAATTTATCAAAAGTATACCAGTTTGGGGTTTTTTGTGGTCAAAAAATAGTTTATGATAAACTTGTCACAGGTGTACCAGTTTGGAGTTTTTCAAGGTATTAACTCAAATATTATTTATAATATTTTATATAGAAAAATCTTAAAATAAATGGCGTCAACAATATTAAATAGCTTTTTAGTGAGGAGTTTCACGTAATTTTACATTATTTTTAATAACTTAATTTTTTAATGTTTTTTTACGGCATCAATAGTTATAATTTACAAAAGAGGAAAATATTTTTGTGAGAAGTCCTCATGGCGTCCAAAAAGTATAAACAACTCTTTATGGTATCCTCCTCTAGTATTCGTTATCTTTTGTTTCATTTGTCTTCTTAGTCTTCAATTTGCCAAAATCAAAATAAACAACTTTTCGCTTGCCAATTGACACTCGCCTCGCTCGCTTTGGGTCACTTGTGCTGCTCGCCGCTCAATGTTTGCTTGGCTTGTTGCTGCCCACTTAACATTCGATGCTCATTCTATTCGATGCTCACCCCACTTGACTCTCACCGCTTGTTTTTCTTAGCTGACCTCGCTCATCATCAAACTTATTGGGTCAATAAGGTCTTTGGTTATCATTTCAAAAAGTACAAAAAATGAAATAAAAAATTATTGCTTAGTTGTGGATTGACCTTGAAATCGGACCGAACTCATTGGGTCAATCTGGTTCTCAATCATTTTTTAAAAAAGTACAAAAAATGAAATAAAAAATTATCGATTGGTTCCAGGTTGACTCTAGAACCAGACCAAACCCATTGGGTTGGTCCAGTCTTCAAGCTCAAACTCAATAGGGTCGGTCCTCGGTCTCAAAAATTGAGAACTAGTACTGTGCGAGTTGGTCCTAGGGTTAGGGGGTGGACTAGCCCAACCTAGACCATGCTCACCCCTACAGGGAAAGGCTTTATCCGTTCAACATGAGCCACTACGTCGTATAGACTCACACCATAAGCACTGACATTTCGCAACACAGATACAACAGGAACGTGGGGACTGATCTGCACAAAACTTGGACAAGCCATGTCGTAGCATCCCGTTGCTTCGCCACCGGCTCCCTGTGAAATTAGAATCGTTTATACACGTTGAGAAAATAAAACATGAATGTATTTACGTAAGTGAAATACTAGGGCTTCTATTTCGAAAATGTCATGACTGGGAAGCTTCTTGTTCGAGATGCAAGTAAGGCAAGCTACTCTGTGAGATCCTCGAGTTCAACTGGCCAACTCGAACTCAGCTCAACCAGGTTTAACTGAGGCCTGAGTAGCTCGAGTGTTTAGCCGTATCAAGGTGGATGCGTAATAGTGCTAGACAAATAGTCGACATGCCGACACGCCGAATTATCATGGCCTTTTATCCAAAAGAGAAATAGTTCAAAAGCGATCGAAACAGCAGAAAACATGCAAGAAACACGTTAATAGATGAGCACATTGTCCAACGGTAACAATACGGGTGCAATGCATGCCTCGCATTTTTTTCTTTCCATGTTCACCCAATGCCAACCCTAGAAAGGTAAAATGAACATACTTATTTAGTTTAATCTAACGTGGATGTTTTTCTTGGACCATGTTTTTGCCATTCCTGATTGAGAAAAAATACTTTGACATTGTGACATTTACACGTTTCAAAAGGTTTCAGGTTTTCTACAACCTTCAAATTGCAAATTGATTGCTAGCCGAAACAATGGCAAACGAAAACCCATTTTTCTTCAGATTTGTCTGTTCAAAGTTTGAGACCTGTCGAGTATTATTGTTGTCCTGCGTCATGAAATCTTTAGCAAGGTCTATGTTCATATATTTGTTATAAGCTTCATCCTATACGAAATTACTTACGTGAGCAGTGGGAGTTTTTGCCAATGAAGAATTCTTTTTCATGAAACTGTTGTCTTATAAAATCTACTTGTGCCGTCCTCCCAATAGGGGTGGTTTCATAAGGACACTCAGGCCAAATGTACGGTTGGTCAGCTGGGATAGTGCCAGCTTGTGCTGTTCCTTCCTTCTTGACTCTACCTGGTAAAAAGCCGCCTGTTCTTTGTTAAAAAACAATTGAATTGTTTTTTAGTATCCATGAAGTGGACAAACAAGATATAGATCAGAAGTTAGCACAAAAGAAAAATACCGACACCTCTCTACCCGACATAAATTTTGGCTGAAATTTCTTTGTATAACTTCTCAAAGGATTCTCAAGGAAAACATGAAATTTCTAGAAAATAAGAGGAATCAAGCTAATACAACACGTCTCCCAATTAATTGTTTTGTTGCAAGAAGTTTGAGAGGGTATACGGAGTGTGTATTTGATCGCTATGATGATCATTTTGAGTGACACTTTTTTGATTATGCATAACTCTTCGAGACGATCCTCATGAAAACATGAAAGTTTTAGAAAATAGGAGGAATCAAACTGTTACTCCCATTATTTGTCCTCTCAAACTTCTTGCAATAGGACAAATTCGGGTGACACCCTCTAATGGCTCAATTTTTCCTATTTTTTAGAAATTTTGTGTTTTCATAAGATTCATCTAAAAAATTATGCAAAATCAGAAGAAATATTGCCCAAAAAAAAGTTGTCGGGAGCAATGAGATACACACTTTGAAGTTTTACCCTTGCAAATTTCTTGCTACAGGGCAAATAATGGAAGACACCTTATAATAGCTCGATTTCTCCTATCTATAGAAACTTCATGGAATTCATGAGATTTCTCTCGAAAAGTTAAGCAAGATCAAAAGAAATATTGTCCAAAAAGTTGTTAGGGCGATGAAATACGTAGTCTGAAATTTTGCCCTCTAAAACTTCAAGGGGAGAAGCTATAAAAAAATTCCATCTAACCAAATGGCCTAACACCCTTTTTCATATTGAATTGACTACATTATCATTATGGACCCACTCTTGATTTAAGATTATTTCTTATGTTTTGTTTCTTGTTTTTTCCTTTTGTTTCAATCTTTCTAGAGACGAAATTATCCATACTTTTCTCAAACAACATTTATTAAAACGCGCTCTTGATTTAAAATTTTTGATTGTCTTCTTTTCTTATTTTTTTAGTTTTTCCAAAAAAATTATTTGGTGTATAGCTAATAATTATTTGACCAAAAAAAGCTAATTATTTTGTTAATGAGTTGTGTATTTTTTTTTTTTGAACAAGGAAACTACTATTCAAAAAAAAAAAAAGCCTAAGCACAATTAAGAGTGAAAAGAATCATCTACCAATTTTAGTACACATTTTGTTATAACTTTAGCATGTGTCATTATGTTATAGATAGTGTATTTTAACTGCTCAACTTTCATTTAAGTGAATCTATTTGTCAAATTTTCAATTATTTATTGTGCGATGCATTAAATGTTTTGAATGGCCCTAATGCATTCTTCTATTTATGGCAACAAACTTCACAAACTTCAAGAGGATAGTCAATCAAATGAAATACGATCTTTCTCCTCTGACTTGCAATAGAAACATTATGTCAATCATGACAACCACCTCCCCTATCGCAATAAAAAAAAAGAACATATTTGACTTTGTTTAACCGTTTTCATAGAGATAACATAACCTTGAGCAAGAGAATGCATCCATACGCTATTCAAAAGATCTCGTGGCATTAAAAAAATTACTTGGTAAAGTTTGAAATGAATTTATAGATGCAATTGATTCCTATTTTCCTTTTGCAGTTTCATCATCAATAAATATATGTAAGCAAAAAGTAATATTGTCTTCCAAATGCACTACAAAAAATAGTGCAATAAAAGATGAGTAAATTGTGTATAATGCATACATCAACCATAATAATGAAGTCGCTATTCAATCGCGAGGATAATTTAGGGAAATAAAGTAATAATTTGTAGAGACAACTAATATTTCATTACTTTGATATACAATTAGTGCTTGTTCAGTTTTGCAGCAATGGAGATAACTTTAGAAGAAGACATACATGAAGGAAATGCTGTGATATACTGGGTGCAGAAGAAGCAGGATGAAAAAAAGTGTTTGAAATGAATGTTGATAGTTTTATCTTTTAGTAAAATTGAAGTAAAACGAAAGAAAGAAAAAGTATAAGAAATAATGTTAAATCAAGAGTGGGGCCTGTATAAAATTGTGTAGTCAATTCAACGTGAAAAGGGGTGTTAGGTGCCAATAGTGGGAGCCTTTTTTTAAGGTTAATAATAGAGAAGAATGTTGTATAGCTTGTTATCAAGCCCACAATAAATAGTTAAAAAAATAAACAAAAAACGTAGATCAGGGAAATATCAAATACTGATTAAGGATCCCCATCCAGATAAAATGAGATTTTTGAACATAGAAGGAATTTCTTGATTCGGGATTTCAATCTATTTGACACCAAAAAATGACCAAATTTTGGTTTTAATCAACAGTGACAGAAGCCGACAGTAAAATTGGCAATGATTACATACAATTTTTCAAATATCTATTTTGTACGTGTTAGGAATGCATTTATTTGGTTGGTAGTGAAATATCATTCACATCACGCCAAAGAAGCACCAATCTCGCATGCTTATGCTTGTGCTATAGTAAAGTAACAGGAAACAGTGACACAGTGAGGGAGAGGGGCCAGAGTGTGCGCAGCGCTCCGACCGGATCGGGAGGGCGGGTTGGGGGTACTGTTAACAGCGAAGCGTAAATGGTACCCGGTAGCTAGATTCTAGAAAAAAATTACTTTGATAGGCTAATTAGGAAAAAAAATAATTAAATCTTCCGGGCCAGTGGGTAGTGTATCATAACTATATTGGGAGGGTCATAATCGACGTCTATTCTTTAATTCGGCGTGAAGATTTTGAATGCATCATTGACATCTTTTTTGCCGGTTCGGTTAAATGCTCATTGTCCTCTCTCCTTTGGCTCGACCCTTTTCAACAACTCAATGGAATTTCCACACCATGCGTGCCCATGTGTGAACGCCGTATGCCATTCCCAAAGTCCAACTCGAGCCGCAAATTGCCAAAACACATTATTCACGTTAATCATATCCGTGAAACCAGACAATTACTGGGGAGTTTGTCTTCACTTCAACAACCAGCCAACCGTGACCAACCAACCATGAGTTTGTCCTCCTACGTCCGACCTTTCGTGAATCTTTCCCGTGGGGTTCTCACGCCTTTCCGCTATAATAACACTTAAGCCCATTCCCGCTTCCCAAATTATTGCTCAATCAAGGACTTTAACTCCCACCCCTCGTGCAGATTAGCCTGGCACAGTAAAGGGGAATATTCTTCGGCGTTTGTTTCCATCTACCAAATTTTGTATCAAATCTTGCTTTTGCCGTTTTTTAATCGAGTCTTATTAATGAGCGTACATGGGACGCTGTTAATGATATGGTAACAAAATCATTTTATCCACGCATACTTTAGTCAATAAAATCTTTTCAGCCACGCTTTAATTGTCTATAATTGTTGACTCACAACGGCTCTTGGTTGCCATGCGTATGCTCCTAATTGACTGGTAGAGTGACTTCATGCAAGACATCATGCCTCTCTTCATGTAGTAAAATTAAACATGGTGATTCAATGCCCTCAATTCGATATTTGGAATGCGCTATCTGATACTAGGACAAGCTTGGAAGGACACGAAGGGATACAGAAACCAAGTGTTACATGCCGTTCGTTCCTCAATCAAGGGATATCTAACACGTTCATTGCCCTCCGCTTGCTGATGTGACAACGTTTACATGAGAGAGGGGAGGCTGGCCCCCGCATATAGCTGAAGAGGGCCTGGCCTGGCCGCGGCTGCTACCCTTCGCAATGGCAAGGTGAGAGCAGAGCGGACCTCGTTAGACCGTGGCAAGTCCCTGCCATCAGCTCTAGGTAAACGCAACTAAGTCCGGTTAGTAGCCACAAACATGCAAGGGTTGAGTGACCTTGCCTGGCCTCTGGCGAGGTCCGTTAACCTTTGCAAGTGCCAGCCTCCCTCTCTTTCCTCCATTTTAAAGCTTTTTTATATCACGGAAGCGGGTGTCCTATCGGTTTCACATTACAATTTTCCTAACATTTGTAATATCACGGTAACATAATCATCCGAATAAGGTATTGGAGTTCGCATGTGGATGAATGAAAAGAAGATAAGAGGACTGCGACTGAAAGTGTACTTAATCCATAAGTGGAAAAATAAAACAAGTGTACTTAACCTAGAAAAGAATTGAAATCGACTGTCCTAGAAGCCGTCCTTCGGAAATTCATATGAGTGCTGGAGTACTAATGTAATCTCCAAGGAGTTAACGGAGTGGTCAAACATTTGGTTCATATGTAACAAACAATCCCACGCTAGGGCTTGTGAATGAAGTCTTACTAAATACGCACAAGTGGTGCAAGTTGCGTGCATTCGGAGAGACTATATTTTTCAAAGATTCGGATAATCCATCCTTATTTACTTGAAATGAAAACAAAAAATAATGCGATTACTCATAAAAAAAAGTAGGCAATCTTAGGAGTAGAAGAACTAACATTGGACAGGCAGAAGAAATGGGAATGATATATAAGCATTGAATGATTAACCAAAAAGGTCACAAGGTTTCCTCACTCCTCGCACTCACGTGGTAATAGTATACTGAAATGGATAGATCACCTCCCACGTTCACGTGAATTCATAGGACATAAAAGGGGAAGAAATCCAAATAAACGATCATCAAAGTTCAAGTAAATAGAACTCCCTCTTCGTGACGTGGGCAATGGAATAGTGCCCTTCATGTGATTCAACTGAATTATTTCCCATGTCATGATACACAAATTGACTTTCCCACAAACAACCTTAGGAAAAGGTCGCCATACGTTTTGGTCAATCTATAAGGAAGTTGATTAAGGACGTGATTTGACAAGCAAATGTACTATTGGCTACTCAGCCGCTATGATTTGCTTGGCGGTACAGCAAGTTGATTCGTGGATTTCCCCATGCGTCAAACCCTAAGTTAGGATTCTAGGATTCTATATCGTGGGACACGTGGAGACATCAAACAAGATGCTGACGTCGCTTTATAAACAGATATTGTAATCAATCTCGGAAAACATAGATAATGCTGGTTCCTGTTAGACAATGACAGCCACCCTTTTAGGCCATCACACCCCTAAAGCATTTGGTAAGGTTATTCATTCAATGCTTAGCTTAAAAAAAAAAAAAATATAGATCATCTTTTACAGCTGTTTGGATTATCCTATGTCGGTCCCGATGGAATGGAATTATGATGTTCTATAAATATGAAGGATTTTGAGTTAATTTTGAGGTGAAAGAAGTTTAAGACAACAAAATATTAATATCAAAGCCTAGTTACCATCAAGTCCAATTTAATAGTTACATGAGAGATTCAGTTTATTGCCATTCCGATCTAGGGCTTGATGTGTGAGGATGAGATAGTTGGTTGGGTCTGCCCTTTTGTTGGGGCCAGCTAACAACAGCTTAGGCGGGAAGATATGAGATCAACATCAGAAAATGGAAGTATAGAGAGAGAGAGAGAGAGAGAGAGAGAGAGAGAGAGAGAGAGAGAGAGGTGTGCAAACCGATATTTGTATTTGATTATATGCTCACAGTACACACTGCCACGCAGTTACTTCCAAGAGGGGGGAAAAAGGCCAAAATCAAAAAGAGCAAAAAGAAAGGAAAAAGAAAGAAAAGAAAGAACAACCACAAGCCATCGAACTCTCAAGTGGTCCAAGCAAATCTTACACTAATCATATAACACTCTCTAATTCCCTTTCTTCACAGGAAGAGGAGGAATGCTTTGCTCATGCCTGAAAACGTTATCTGGGTCCACCCTGGTCTTGACCTTAATCAACCTGTAGAAATTGCTCTTGAAATACCTCAAACCCCAAGAACTTGCCTCCATCATGCTGTTGACGCCTTTCTTGTTCATGCCCAAATCAAGGTCCCTGTAGTTCACATAGGCCTCTCTTGGATTCTTGGACACATAATTTCCCATGTAGTCATAAAGCTTGCCGATCCAGCTCATATGCCTGGCCATGCTTTGGGTCCCATCCTGCCAGGTCGCCACATACTGGATCTTGAACAGTGTGCCTCGCCTGTGCGGGAACGGTGTCGCCGACTCGGGGACCCGGGCCATCGCCCCACCGTATGGGTTCCATATCATGAACGGGACCTCCTCCTCAAGGTATATCTTCCACAGGCCCAAGAGACCCTCCTCGGGGATCGGGGTTCTCACGAAGTCGGACTTGGCCTTGAAGTAGTTTCGGAACAGGGGCTTCCCCTGTAGGAGGACCTCCGGGGCGGTCGTATTCGGGTACCCTGCAATGTACAGGACCGACCCAATCCAGCTTGTCTCGACACAGTCGGCCCGCGTCAGTCCCAGCTCCGGGAAGCGCTTGCCCATGATTCCAAGGAGGGTGTTCGCGTCTCCCAGAAAGAGGGCGTTGTAAGCGGTCAACACGGTCCGGTTCGCCGTCAGGTTGGCGCTGGAGGCCTGGATGATGACTCTGATGAAGAGCCTGTCGTCGAGCTTTGGCGCTACGTTTTGCCATTTGTACAGGACCTTCGTCGCGCCTTGTTCGAGGGCCTTGGCGACCGTGAACACAGTCACGGTCTCAGGCACATTGACCAATTTCAGCTTCCAAGCCAGGATTATGCCAAAACTGCCTCCGCCGCCTCCCTGAGTGCCCAGAACAGGTCCTCTCCCATCGCCTTCCGGTCAAGAATCTTTCCCTTGGCGTCGACCATCCGGACGTCGATCACGTTGTCGACCCCAAGCCCGAACTTCCTCATCATTGACCCGTAGGCCCCGCCGGTGATGTGGCCACCGACGCCCAAGCTCGTGCACAGGCCCATCGGGAACCCGTGGACCTTGCTCTTCTCAGCGATCCGGTAATAGACCTCCCCATTTGTGGCCCCTGCTTGGGCCCACGCCGTGCCGCGGGGGATGTCCACCTCGATGGCCCGGAGTTGGCACAGGTCGAGCACGACGAAGGTGGGCTCGATCTGGGACACGTAGGAGACCGCCTCGTAGTCGTGGCCCCCGCTCCGGACGCGGAGGGTGAGTCCGAGCTGCCTCGAGCAGAGGACAGCAGTTTGGACATGGAGCTCAGAGAGTGGGGTGAAGATGATCACGGGCTTTGGCACCGTCGGGAGCAAGTACCGGAGGTTGTTCGCCGTCGAATTGAGGACGGACGTGAAGGAAGAGACGTTATTCGGGGTGTAATACGATGAAAGAGGAACAGAGTTCTTGGAATTGGTCGAGAGGCAACGAAAGAAGGTCTGCTGAATCGGGTAAGTCGCAGATGTCCATGGAGACGATGCGACCATGAAAAGCAAAAGAATCTGTGAAAGCAGCAGAGAGCTATGAAACGCCATTTCTTGGGTCGATTCGGCTCTGCTCTAGTCAGTTGGTTCAATTGAACGTTTGATGGGTCGTGTATATATAGTGGAATTTCATGGCCTAGATAACGTGTGGATGATCTAATGCCGACATCACTTAGGGTTTTCAAGGTCTTCCATTATTTTAGCGTGGGGTCGTCTAATGTAATTATTGCAAAAACTTCCGGTGAATATGCATTATTTGATTGAAGTCCTTGTGTGGAGCCAAGTAAAAGGTAACCAGCCTCCCCTAGTCCGACCGTCGAGGTGAAGACAAACGTTTCCATATTATACCATTTAACGGTTATGCCACGTAAACCTATTAAAACGGTAAGAAACTCGTTTCCTTTGCTCTTATTCCGCAGCCAGCAAGCACGCGAATAGTCATATGAATTGATCAGTTTGGGAGAAGGTCGTTCTTGATGCGGAATTCCGCAACTATCTGATAGGTCTCGGTACCGAAATATTGAAACCGGAAAGTGAACTTGTTATGCTGAAAAACTGGCCTGGAATCGGTCGTTTCCCAGCTCTATCACTGGAAAAAATTGAATCACATAGACGGATGTTTGCCTTGGAGGCACGGTAGCATCTACATAAAGTAATGTCTTTATTGGAAAAAATTTGAATGTAAAACCCAATTATACATGAATATTTATTCTATTCATCAAGATGGTATTCTCTCCTGGTGAAATCTTTAGTTACTGCTACTCGCTATAATTACCATGGACAAAATAAGTACGAGAAAAGCCTTTAGGACTTTTGCTTTTTCTTTAAATTAGTTGCCGGTTTGCGTTAACATACTTTACGACTTGTGTTCTCCATAAACTTTACGACTTGTGCTTCTCTCTAAACAATCTTTAACTTTTTCTTTTAATTACTATATTTCTAACTTTTCAAGGGAATTTCATTAGTTGAAAGATTAAAAGCTGTTTCCAAGAAAATGTTAAGCGTTAAGATATGTTTAAGTTTTCTTTGAAAAGCATAAAAGTAGATGTCATGAAAGAAGAAAGATACTAGATATGTCATTTTTTTTTTTGTTTACTAAGATACCACTTTTAAAAAAAATCGATTACTTAAGTGCTAGTTCCAATTTGGATTGCTGTAAATCTAACGTGGCTACACTAAAAAATAATCACTTTAGCCAAAATCTCAATAAAAAAGTAATCATTTCAGTGCCCAAAAAATATCACCTTAGATAAAATTTTCATTTATAAAAGCCTCATACTTTCTTTGGCCGGATTTCTTGCTGGACACACCTAAGTAATTTCTTTTTCTCTGATTTGGCACCTAAGTGAGCACTTTCACATATTATTCGTTACCATCTCCTTATTTTGCCATAATAATGCCCCTAACATCATCATCGCTGCAAACACAATTGTTAGCGACACAAAGTGAGTTTTGGCTTAAGGTGGATCAACTAATGAAGTTGTATGTAGTTTTTGTGTGGTTTTGGGCTTTTCTCACCCCCAAAAACTAGTTTAAAGGATGGAATTTTCTCTCATACTTATAAATCAACCATCAGCCATTTTCACAACTGATATGAGACAACCTCAACAATCTCCTCTTCATACATTGGGGGCCTAGGTCAAAGCCACAACAACCCATAACTCTTCTACATAACTGTTTGGTCTAGACTTATTGACAACTCGAGCTTTGATACTAGTGTTGGGTGGTCTTAAACCTCTTTCACCTCAAAAACTAACTTGAAGGGGGTGAGATTTCCCTCATACTTATAAACCTCCCATTAGACCTTTCTACAATTAATGTGACATATACTCCAATGGTAGTATAAGGGTTATGTATCAATAGTCAGCATTGACAAGTTTAGTTTTCAGCAGATAATTACCAACCAATTTTTTTTTTTTTTTTTAATGGTGAACAAAATTGAATGGAAGAGCATCTCGCAACGGTCAGACAGGGGCTTAGGGTTAGACCATGAGCAAAATTTCTTCCCAAATTGAAACTTGTCACATTTTCTCATCCCAAGATTAGATCACACCTAATAAAATTCCTACGCAAGTAGTGCCAGGGATGACGATGGGGCGGGGTGAGGAATGAGAATTGACATTACTAGTCTCGCATAGTAATAATATATATATATATATATATATATATATATATATATATATATATATATGCGCCAATAATAATGTTAATAATACGTGAAGCCAAAAATGGAAAAACAAAATAATGTATTCGAGGCGGCGTGTGGAATCCATTTTTGCACCCTATGCGCTCAAGGCAAACATTTTATCCTCCATGCCTCGCAGTAAGCGAGATCGGGCCGTCCCAATAGAGCCAAGACTAGCTGCTGAGTCTCGTGGGGCAGGAATAAATTACTGTCCGTAACTTGTGTCTAGTCACAAGATTCATTGGGAAGGAGTCGCCTGGTGGCAGAGGATTTTTGCACCCCAACGTGAAACGCAACTTATTCTGTTTTTTCCTTTCCTTTAAGATGAAGATTTTAAATGATGAGAGAAACCGCCTATTCACATCTAAATTTTGGCTCATATAGACCTGACTTATTATCTGTCGCATAAGGAAACTAAAGATTGAACTCGACCCCTACACCAAAATATTAACGTCGCTTAGTTTATTTGCATTCCACATCGCATTCCAAGGCATTTAGGTACTGTATTGGACTTTGCACTACAGGGCGAAGACCCATAGTGGCCGGCCCTATATAAGGCCATTCAAGATATTTTTAGCGGGCCTTCTCAAATCTCTCCTCTTGGGTCAATTTCCCTTTAGTCATTCTCTCTTAGCTCCCTCTAACTCTCTCTGCAGTCCCTTAAATTGCCCTCCCCACACCTTGAGTCACGCGTGTCCTCGAGGCTGAGGGTAGGGCGTGTGTCCTTCAGTTGAGTGTAATCCAAGCCTGCCTCGTCTCTCTTATTTAAGGTATAGTCGGCTTACTTCTTCCTATATTTTACTTATGTTTAATCCACCGAGAGCTCTGAGTCTGGAACCATAGTTGAAAGACGGGTTACGGTATCTCGGCTTGCCATCGCCTCGCCCTTGTGGGTGTTGCATGGTCATTACCTCGGTCTATGGTCCACTGACTCGGATATAGTTCTGTAGCTTGTTTAACTTAAGCTTTAATGTCATACGTGCTGTTTATCTTCAGGATCGTTTACAACAATGGTTTGGTCGTTTAAGACATGTTTATTGAACTCGGTTTCCTTTGAGGTCTCTCGGTTTGGCCCATTGACGTTGAATCGTGACTAGTTTTGAGAGGGGTGTAGATGCCCTTTGTGGGATCCTGAGGTGGTCTCAATCTGTCCCGAGGGTCCGTTGTTGGGTTGGGACGTTCGAATATTCGTTCAAAATTGTCTAATGGCCAAAGTAACCTCTTTGAGCACACTGTCCAGAAAGCTTCAAGTGCTGGACAGCGAGTCTACTGTCCTCATTTGACCATTATTTGAGTCCCGAGCAGTCTCGGATTGGTCCTATTACATTGCTTCATCATTCCCAGGAGATATCTGCATGTTCGTGTTTTACTGTTGTTAAATGTGTAGCATCGTTGTTCATTTATAATTTATCTGCACACTTTTAGTATAGTTTAGATATTGATTATGTTATCGTGAATAATGAAAATGACCAAAAAAAGAAAAAGAAAAAGAATGATAATATGAAAAATGACGAAAAATCAGATTTGCATTTAGTGGTAAATTGCTTACGGATGAATGTTTAATGACATATTATCTCGTTAGATACTCTGTTATCATTATTTAGTTTTGAATGCATACGTGCTTAGTTGTAAATGCATGAAAATTTGATTTTGAGCATTGCTCTTGGGTCCCATCTCGAGTCTTAATGACAACATCATGTATATTCTTTATCCAACTTATATTGGGTTTTACTTATCGCACTTTTGTTGCATTATAATTACCGTACTTTATTTCTTGTGTTATTGTATCGTTCATGTGATTTTTGATATATATTTTGTGTTTGTTGTAATTTGACTATGTTGAGAAAATTAAAAAACTATCATAGGAAATGTTTTGGAGCAAGGAGAACAGGCGCCAACTCTAAGCATTAGTTAGACATGCAGCATTACCAAATTTCTAGGCCCAGTTTTTGGTTTGTAGAAAGAAACTACCTACCACCTATTACTTGTCCTCTAACCGGCTTAGAGTAGATCGGTGGTGGCTCCAAAAATAAAAACACCACCTCACGGAGGAATCTTTCGTGCCCACTTGGCAATTAATTAAATTACCTCGCGAGGATCTTGCCCTTGGGAGGACTGGAGCACGTCCTAAAACTTTTAGAAAATACCATCAAATTCTAAAACGTGTCCTATATGTGCAATCAATTTTTTTTTGTTAACACCGTTAACTCCATCCAATATGGATAAGTTACAATTAGCAAACACCAATCATCATTTGATAGGATCGGTGTTTGCTAATTGTAACTTATCCAGCTTGACTTGTGGCTGTTAATCTGAGTATTCAACATAAGTTTGGTGATAAAGTCGAACTATAATAAATTGTTGTGTGCTCTTATTCCCTTATGTATTATCTATTTTCACACATCAACACCTCGTGATACTAGATATATTTGCTAAACCTAATTTTATATTGGTTACTGATTTCCACAAGATCATCATTTATTAAGGGCGTTCACTCCCTCTACTTTGTTTGGTAGCTTCAATAAATTCTGATTATGTGATGATCTAGATAAGAGGTGGTCTTTGACTGTGTGCATTTTTACTGTTGGAGGTTGTGCAATTAGTTGGAAAACTACTTTATAGCATATGATTACTTTATTTGCTACAGAGGCAAAGTATATGTCTATTACAGAGGTAGTTAAAGAATTCATATGGTTAAGAGGCTTATTTAGAGAGTTCAGTTTGGAACATTGTGTGATTGTTGTCCATTGTGATAGTTAAAGTGCTACACATCTTACAAAGATCAAATATATCAAGAGAGGATAAAGCACATTGATGTGCAGTATCATGATATTCTTGCTGATGGTGGTTATATTAAGGTCTTGAAGAATGATACAGAATATAATCTAGTTGATATGTTGACGAAGCCTCAGCTATTTTTGTGACCTTCCCTCTCAAGTATCCACCTAAGGCAAATAGATTTAGAAGAATTTACTGAAGAGATAGTCTTAAAGGTTCATTTGAAAAGACGACTTGAATACATTATCTTTTCAATCACCGAAGAAAGTTCGTCAATCAAGACCGTAGACTCCCCCAAGTTAATAGCTCGCATGATACGGGATTTCTTTTAAGTTCTTTAACAACCTAGATCTCACTAGGAGTTGCCACTAGCCATTGTTTAGGATCGGCTAGAATCCAAAGGAGAAGCAATAGATTCTTCTTGATTTCTATGCAACTAGAAATTTGGGATGAGCATATTAGAAGTGCCAAAAGTTATGTACGGCACTCACTTTAATGCCAAAAGTTTTCGCTAGCACACTTAAGTGCTAAATAGGAGAAAAAATGATCACTTTAGTGTCAACGACTAGAAATTCCGACCAAATTGATTATGTATCATTTATAATTAAAATTATAACATGACTTGGCAAAATTTTTAAAAAATCTAGTTCACGTGGCATGCTTGGCATTGAAGTGATCATTTTTTAATAATGACTAGCATTGAAGTGTTCACTTTAAATAAAATTTGACACTTAAATGATTAATTTTAATAAAATTTAGTACTTAAATGATCACTATTTATAACTTTTAGACGACGTTGTTTAGGGGATATATGTTGACTAAGCATGTTGGCGAGCCACATAGGACTGAGAAATTAATAAAATATAGCCACGTTAGATTTTCGACAAATTGGATCGGAGTTGGCACTTAAATGATCGTGTTTTTAAAAAAGTAGTACTTAAATGATCCAAAAAAAAAAAAAAAAAAAACTTTTGGCACTAAAGTGAGCGCTATACACAACTTTTGGCACTTCTAATGTATTTACCCCCTAGAAATTTTTAAGGACTGATATTTGATTATGCCAATTTTTCTATCAGCGCACTTTTGGTACCTAATTAGTTGGTTGTTTTCTAGGGTGATCATGCCATCTTGGTGTACATTTTGTGGCCTTAAAGGTCTTGATCCACTAAGTGTCCATGTAATTTTTTTTTTTGTAGGAGGGTTCATTTAAAATTCTAAGTTAATCCTAATTCTAACTTAGAAAAAGAAATTAACAAACAATTTATTGAAAGGTGGTGTGAGAATTAAACACCCGTGGAATTTAGAAGCGGCTATCTAAGAGCAAGAAATGTAAATGACCTGCTCATCAAGTAGATTATTACACGGCCTTGTTGTTGAGCCTCGAGACATGAGGGCTCAAAAGCTTAATACTGATCACTAAAGCAGGCCTAATTCTATTTGATTGATTAAAACTAAGCCTAAGTTGTTTATCTAGAAATGAGGCTAAGTCTAAGTTGATTATTATTGTTATTATTAGTTATAACTGAACTTGAAATTGAAGCTGATTCTAAGAATGATTAATTGATGTTAAACTAACTATTACAAAAATGAGACTGGAATGGTCATTGGTCTTTAGCCACCATCTTCATGATCCTCAGCCGTCTTGTCCATGGATCGCCTCATATGGCCGTCATTGGTAGTGTCGGTTTCCATTCAGCCCATTCATTCATTCATTCATTCATTCATATGACATGCACTCAAAGGATCGAATCAATTAAGAATGTTCACCAAATCAATCATTGAATGGTCTCGGAATCAGCCTTCGAATTCATACATTCCGATTACCCCCATGTTGCCTCTTAATAAGCTAGGGGTTCATTAATTAAGACCAATGATTATCGGACGCCACTTGCATGCACAAAGTGATGAACAACATCATGAGTCGGTAAATTTTAATCATCCCCTTTAAGCTACCCATTGAGGCATGCATCAGGCCAATCATTCATCTAACAAACACAAGCATAAGGCCATAATTGAACATGCATTTAGGTCAATTGACCTTAATTCACAACAATCAATCGATTGATGAAGTGAGCCATATAGTATCGCCACTTATCCAGTTTTAATTCAAATTTGATTGATTGTGTATTGACCTAATCAATATATCAAACAAAGTCCAATTGAAATGATTTAAGCATCTTCAGAAATCTTAGGAAGTGTAATCCAAAGTTTGCTTAGGCCACTTGACTCGGTTTTGACCCGAAAGATCCGAAATTGACCCAGACTTGAC
The DNA here is from genome assembly GCF_016545825.1 of Eucalyptus grandis. NCBI lineage: Eukaryota > Viridiplantae > Streptophyta > Magnoliopsida > Myrtales > Myrtaceae > Eucalyptus > Eucalyptus grandis. The sequence goes on from NC_052616.1 coordinate 28,107,478, forward strand.
ACGGCTCCAATTTTGACCCGAAAAACTGAGCCGATTTTGTAAAATCTAGAAAAAAAGTGTCTAGGAATTTCAAAATCCCGCCAAATTTAACAAATAGATAGTTCATTATGTTATTACCAACATTCACGTTTTGAATTTTTTTCCAAATAAGCCCTTTCTTGTGGGATAATTGCAGATTTTTTCGGGGACTTAAATAAAAATAGCTCTGTAGGCCGAGACTGACCTTGTCTGATGGTTAACCAAATTGGCCCCTAATTTTTGCTATATGGTCCTAAAAATTTCTAGTCTATCCTCTTGGACAGCAATGAACAAAATTTCAATTTCCAGTTTTCGCAAAAAGTGACTCTAACTATTCGAAATTTGAAAAGCGAAATCGGTTAGAGCGGGAACTAGATAAACAGATCAAACTCAGGATTTGGTTGTCCATTTTGCTTGCATTGCACCAATGAAACAACCTCAGAATTTTACTACATTTTATGGCTAGAAAGATTGAAATATCGCTACAACTTTCATGAGGACAAAATTTTCAGATTCGGGACAAAAAAAGAAAAAAAATCAGAGAACAAGGTTGGTCCAGAAACGAGAATTATAGATCGAACTCTAAAATTTAAGTTTCTAATCTTATATTTTGAAATTACTTTGATCTAGCAAATGACCTCCAATTTCAGATTATAACCCATCAAATTGAAGCATTGGATGTTAGGATCACTTCATTAGTTGAAATATTTTTCTAATTAATTAGGTCACATCATCTAATTAAGCTCAATGACTTTGTGGACTCCAAATATACTTGACATCCTAGCATGCATGGAACTATCATCCATTGATTCCAAAACAAGGATTGCTCAATTTACATTGATCTAAGCACTCATTCAGGACTAAAACATGTTGAAATGGCTTAGCCAGAAATCTCGAACCTAACATGCTTCGGGTAATAATTAATCAAGCTTTTGTGTACCAACCTTGATTATTGATTCCTCGACATATGATTGAGCAATCTGGCCAATGCTATAGCTTCAAGGATTCTATGGATTGGCCACGGAGAGTTCAGCAAGTGACCGAAATGTGTAAACAAATGGTAAGATACTCAACGTGATAAGCTTGGAATAAATAATCAAAAGAAATTGATCAGTTGAAGATGATCTAGCGGTAGTCCAAGTGAACTCTAGCCACGAGGATGTCAAGGATAAGTACGGCAGTGGTGTCGCAAGGCTACGACCACAAAGGGAGGCCACCAGACAGCCGCTGGAACTCGCTAGACTAACTACTAGCACGGAACACGAGGAAGAAGACCGAGAGGGAAATCGGCCAATTACATGGCCGGCCGGTGGTCTTCAAGCGAGGCTTTGATGACATATGGCACAGGGACACCTCGAGGATGGCTGGCAAGCTGATGGTGGTTCGCCAGAGCAAGGTCGCCGATTGGCCGGTGATGGTGATGAAGTGGCTCCACTAAGAGAGAGAGAGAGAGAGAGAGAGAGAGAGAGAGAGGTGAATAATGGCTGAAGCCCAAATTTTGGAGGGAAAAATGGATATGTACTCCCTCAACAATGTTCATCCATTGGATTGATCCAATGGCTTAAATTTGATCCTTAAACCTTAAGAAATCACCTTATTGGCTTGTTTTATGTCACAAGGACCAATGCGGTGTTAAATCAATAGCCGAGGATGAGCTCATGATTAACAATGGCAGAAAAATAGCCCAAGTGTCAAAACTTGGCATGGAGGGATACTTAAGTGCCAAAATTTTGAAAATGTATACTTAAGTGCTAGTTTCGGAGTAGAGTGGATCACTTAAGTGCCACTCCAGCCGAAAATCCGACCAAATGGCTGATGTGGCAATTTTCCGGTGAGTTAGGTGTAAACGTCGTCGTTTTGCACGCTAATGTAGCAAAAAAATGTAAAAACAACGTTGTTTTGGCTCGATGTGTAAATAATTAATATAAAAATTAATTAAATTAAATTTAAACTTAATTTGATTTAAAATATTCTAAAAATAAAAAACTTAAAAATTAAAATTTAAAAACCTAAAAATTTTAAAAAACTTAAAATTAAAAAACATAAAAAAAAAAAAAGTGGGGGAGTGGGCGAAGGGGGCGGTTGAGGGTGAGCCCTTGCGGCCGTCGCCTCACCGCCACCATTGGAAAGGGTAGGCGACGAAGGGGGAGGGTTGGCCGAGGTCGCCGCCCGAAGGCCGCGACCCTTATCCAGATCCGGGTGAGGGCTTGCAAGCCCTCGCCACCTCCCCGCCATCGTCGAAAGGCCAACGACGATGGGGCGAGTATCGGGCCGGGGTTGCCGGGCCCGGCCAGAGCCGCGGCAAGGGCCCGTGAGCCCTTGCCCGGCATTTGGGACGAGGGTTGTGGCCCTCGCCGGATTTGGCGAGGGCTCGCGAGCCCTCGTCGCCCGGTCGGTCGGGGGCCGGCGACCCTAGCCGACCCTCGCCCCTTCCGTCGTTGACCCTTCTTGGTGGCGATGGGGAGGTGGCGGTGGCAAGGGCTCAGCCCTTAACCGCCCCCCGCCCACCCCCCCCCTCCCCTTCAATTTTTTTTTAATTTTAAGTTTTTAAATTTTAAGTATTTTAAATTTTAAGTATTTTATTTTAAAGTATTTTATTTTAGAATACTTTAAATCAAATTAAGTTTAAATTAAATTAAATTGAATTAATTTTTATATTAATTATTTACACATCGTGAGCCAAAACGATGTCATTTTTGCATTTTCTCGCCACGTCGGCGTGCAAAACAACACCATTTTACACCCAACTCGTCGGAAAATTGCCACGTCAGCCATTTGGTCGGATTTTTTCCGGAGTGGCACTTAAGTGATCCACTTTACGAAACTAGCATTTAAGTGTAACTTTTCGAAGTTTTGGTACTTAAGTGTCCATTTGTGCCAAGTTTTGGCACTCAGTGTCCCAAACTCGATTATCGATCAAGATCAATTCTTTATTCATTAAGGAATGCTATCATTGATTGCTTTCAAATGACAAGGATGAAGGCATTTCGGTCATTTTCACCAAATGAGGGTTTTTTTTTTAGTAATTTTCTACACATGGAGAGGGGCTAGTTGGTGACCAAGGGTCCGTTTTGTAACGTTTATGTTCCGATGTTTTAGACATAGTCATTTTCTATTTTTATTTTCTAGAACAATTTCTGAATAAAAGAACACGTTTGGTAACTACACAAAACTTCTATTCTTGGAATGAAAAAATAATTCAAATGCATTTGGTACGATCCATAATTTTTTTTTGTAATGTAGAATTTCTTTTAATTTTTTAAGATTTTTTTATCAGTTATTCTTCCTTACTGTGGTTGCCACCGACAGAGGCTGCTGGCCTTTGGCAAGCGGCTGTTGGTAGTGGTCGTGATTAGCAGCGGTGGGTGGTAGTGGTCGAACAACGACAAGTGGCGATGGGGGCCAAGGAGGAAGAAACGAAAAAAAAGAAAAAGAAAAAGAACTTATTTTTAGAAATTATTCCCAAGAACAAAAAGTTACTTTTTTCTACTTATTTTTATGACAAATATATTCTTTGGCCATTTTTCCATTTTGAGAAATAAAAAAAATTAGTTGATGTTATCAAATGGATTTTCGTTCTTTGTTTTGTTTTTTTTTTTTTTTTTTGTTTCAAAGAACGAAAAAAATAGAAATTGGAAGAGATAGAAATGTTACCAAATAGGCCCCAAGCTTGCTTGTCAAACGGCTACTCTTTGACTAGATTTCTCACTGAAAAAATTGCTAATCAAAACGGGTTGAACTTGTTCAATTCTTGGTCTGATTTTGTTCTAGTTTTCTTGATTTTGCTTAATTAAGCTAAATTCTAATGATTTTAATCCACAAATCAAATTGAATTCAATTCGATCGATCCAGTTCAACTAAGATTAATTTGGTTTGATCAAATCAACAAACAATGCTTTAATTTCTTCAATTTCTAGCATATTTTTGACATGAACTAATACCAATGTGTACAATTTGAAGTTCAATTGGGCAAATTGAACCTTAATTGGTCAAATTGAATGTTAGGCAAGAATGGGTCAAGTGTAATGAGTCAATTGAACCAACTCTTCATGAATTCATCAATCATGAAATCACCAAGTTAGTCTAATTACATTCAATTGGTGTGATTTTGTCAAAATTGACTTTGGATTTGAGTTCTACACACACAATTGCATTTGACTTTGGCTAATTCGAACAATTTATGAAGAATCAACTGAAACCCCTAATTGGGGGCTCAAATTGGGCCTTTTTATCCTCATCTTGAAATCTCAAAATTGGTATGACAATTGAATGTGAAACGATCTCTCGATCAAATGTTGTAAAGGAAATTTTCCCAAAAAATTGCTAGTGAGGAAGTAATTTTGTTATTGGATCAATTTTGAACCAAAATTCATGAATTTGGGAAAAGTCGCTTCTTGAGTGTTTTTTTTACAAAATTTACAAATTCAAAGTTAAATTAAGGTAAAAAGGAGTTGATTTGATGACTTTTCAAATTTTCGATTTTTTTGGAAAATTATAACTAATGGTTGACCAAAAGGTTAACTCTAAATACTTCATTGGTTTATTGATAAAACCAATGTATTTTGGTTTAGATAAAACACTGTAAAATTGAAATTAACTTGAAAAACACTACAATGACTCTTTTTGGCAAGAATTAGGTCTTGTCATAATCAGAGACCCTTAATCTCAAGTTTTTTTTTTTTTTTTTTACTATATGATGCATTAGCTAAAAATCAAATGTCAACAATTCTAACCAAATTCAAGCATTGTTGGAATCTAGTTAATAATTGCTGTAGTTGAGTTTTACTCTTGTAGGAGGAGAAGATTGTTTGTTACTTATGTCTCATTGAGGAAATCAAGTGAAGGTGGAATTTTGTTGATTATGTCTTGAATTTTGTTTTAGGTATTCAACCCAAATTGAGTTATGATACCCGCATTGAAATTTGTAGTGAATGAACTTGAGAAATTAAATGGAGGTTTAATGTTGGTAGCCATGGGCTCGAGCAACAGCCCATGCCCATAGCCCAAAACTAATCCTTGATGGGGGTGTGGCCCTCATGCGGTATATATATTATTTTTCTCAATTTAATAGTTTTTAAGGAGAGAGAGAGAGAGAGAGAGAGTTTTAAGTTTAGCCACCTATCATAATCCTTGAATATCCATAATGGATTTTGCTTCTCTTCTCTTTGTTTTTCTAGCAAGGATTTTTCATGTAAATCTCGTATTTCTTTATTCTTCTTAGTTTTAATTTTATAGCAGTTTTCTCATAGGTCATCAAACAAATTTTGTAATCAATCTTCTGAAAAATATATAATGTTGGTTCATATTTGACAGCCACCCTTTTTCGCTGTCATGTCCCAAAAGCATTTGGAAGCACCGTAAATGCGATGATAAGCTCCTTTTAGAGATTAAAATTTGTCTTTTGCAGCTTAAGTAGGAAGATATGAGATTGTACTCTGAAGAGGTTCAATCAAATTTTGCACTAATCAATCAATGATGTCTAACTCCCTCTCTTCACAGGAAGAGGAGGAATGCTCTGCTCATGCCTAAAAATGTTATCAGAGTCTGCTTTGGTCTTGACCTGAACCAACCTGTAGAAATTGCTCTTGAAGTACTTCAGAACCCAAGAGGTTGCCTCCATCAAGCTGTTGACACCTTTCTTGTTCACGCCCAAATCGAGGTCCGTGCAATTCACATAGGCCTCTCTTGGATTGTTGGAGACATAAGGACACAAGTAGTCATACAGCTTCCTGATCCAGCTCATGTGCCTGGCCATGTTCTCGGCCCCATCCTGCCAAGACACTGTGTACTGGATCTTAAATAGCATGCCGCGCTGGTGCGGGAATGGTGTTGCCAACTCAGGGACCCATCCATCTCCCCGCCATATAGGTTCCATATCATGACTAGGATCTCCTCCTCCAAGAACATTTTCCAAAGGCCCAGGAAGCCCTTCTCTGAATCGGGGCCCTCACGAAGTCGGACTTAGACTTCAAGTAGCTTCGAAACTGGGGCTTCCCCTGAAGAAGGACCTTCAGGGCAGTCGTGTTCGGGTATAGCGCCATGTACAGGACTGACTTGATCCAGCTCATCTTAGTGCAGTCGGCCCGCTTTAGACCGAGCTCAGGGAAGCACTTGCGCATGATCCCAAGGAGGGTGTCAGTCTCCTAGGAAGAGGGCCTTATATGTGGTTGTCACAATTCAGTTCAACGTCAGGTTGGTGCTCGAGGCCTGGATGATGACTCTGATGAAGAGCCTCTCATCGAGCTTCGGTGCTAACTTTTGCCATTTGTACAGAAGCTTTGTCGCGCCTTGTTCAGGGGTCTTGGTGACTGAGAACACAGCTAGAGTCTTGAGGCACATTGACCAATTTCAGCTTTCAAGCCAGGATTATGCCGAAACTGCCTCCGCTGCCTCCCCCGAGAGCCCATAATAGATCCTCCCCCATTGCCTTCCGGTCAAGAATCTTCCCTTTGGCGTCAACCATTCAGACATCGAGCACGTTGTCAGCCCCCAGCCCAAACTTCCTCATCATTGTCCCGTAGGCCCGTCGGTGATGGGGCCACTGATGCCTAGGCTCGTGCACACGCCCATTAGGAACCCGACAATCTTGCTCTTCTTGGCAATTTGGTAATAGACCTCCCCAACTCCGGCCCCTGCCTGGGCCCACGCAGTGCCCTGGGCGACGTCGACCTCAATGGCATGGAGTTAGGCCAGGTCGAGCACAAGGAAAGGCGACTCAATCTGGGAGACATAGGAGACTGCCTTGTAGTCATGGGCCCCACTCCGAACGCGGTTGGCAAGCCCAAGCTGCCTCGAGCAGAGGACGGCAGCCTGGAGACGGACCTCTGACAGCGGGGTGAAGATGATCATGGGCTTGGGCACCGTCAGGAGTAAGTACCGGAGCTTGTTCGCGGTTGAGTTGAGGACAGACGATGAGGAAGAGACATTATTTGGGGTGTAATACGAGGAAAGAGGAATAGAGTTCGTGGAATAAGTTGAAAGGCAATGAAAGAAGGTTTGTTGAATCGTGGAAGTCGCTGATGTCCATGAAGATGATGAGACTAAGAAAAGCAAGAGAATCCGTCAAAGTAGTGTTGGTAATTTGTTTATAAAACTGAGAGGTGCCTTGTCCCACATCGAAAAGATGTGAGTGTGCACGTGGACGAGATTTGGCATTAACCAACGATCATTATTTTATTTATTGAGAAAATTCGGATTTATTTATATAAAATATTAACTACAAAATCTTGTTGAAACAGTGCGACTATTCATGAAAAGTTACAATTATTTTTATTTATTATTTATTTAATTCCGAATTTCTTATGTCTTTTCAACGTAATCTTTGAGACATACTTTGTTCATTTTACAACTTTTCCCGAAATGTTGTCTTTGTTCTTTGCAATCTTTTGAAGAGTTGCATTTATTCGAAAGACATATATAAGTACATTTGTTTTGAGATCAAATATATATATCTTCTTCCATTTTTTCGTTTTCTTTAGAGAGAAACTGCAGCCATTGTTTCTAATTGTTTCCCATGAGAAACCCTGGAGAAATACTAAAATTGCTATCTAGTATTCTTATTATAGACTTTGTTGTCTTCTTAAGGAAATTTACCGATGACCATTAGCAATTTTGTGGGACAAATAAATCCTTTAAAAAAGTAATATTACGTTTTAAAGTCCGATTTGATTACTCAATCCGACTTCATTATTCTACCCAATTCGAAGCCATATTTTTCCAACAATTTTAAGGATTTATCAGCGTAACAATGGAGTCAGAGTCGATCAAAGTCATAAGTCTAGATGTGGTGAAACAAGATCGCACGAGCAAGAGAGGTGAAGTTGCTGGGAAGCCATTTACAATGTAGAGTGCGCTGACCAGGATGTGGGACTTCATTGCCAGGGAAATACGGATCCTTTTTTCGCTGCCTCCTTCGCTCTAATTGTTGCCGCGCTTTTAGAGATCTTAATATTATATTATTTGATGGCAACGATATATTCAGCATCGACTGGGAACACTACAACGTTTCATCGGAATCCCGGGAAGCATGACCAGGACGTGCTGAACGAGATCAAGATGAACCGCTTCCTTGACGAAATCGGGCTCCGGATGAAGTTCCTGGATACGGCGTATTTCGGGGGTTCTGCCAGCCGAGCAGGGACTTGAATCTGGTCTGCACGATGCACGCCAATTGCAGTGTCGGCCTCCACAACAAGATCCACGATCTCAAAATTCCGCTCGATGATTGGAGGCAATACATGAAGTCGCTCCCTAACGCAAACCCGTCCCTGTCCTGGAGCGTCCCGCAAGACTGCAAGGGGTCCTTCCACAAGCTGCATCATCATCATAGGCAGTACGATTAACACGGGGAATCACTCCATTTTGGGATATCTTTTTTGATGGGGAAACGGTGGTTCATTGGGGAATGGGTCATTTATCATGCCTGAATTCGAGTGCATTCATCTACGACAACAGTAGCGAGGATGACATAGATGACATAATCATCAAGTCTCTTGCCAACGTCGATTACAACATCTCGAGGCACACGTGGCCGTAGATAGATGCAAGAAGCAAGGTCTGTTCTTGGATGGCTTACATGGATGCCAATGATCATCGCTCATTGCATGAGAACCTGAGGCGACTGGATCTCGATCGAGATCTTTCCGTTGACCGTGACTCCGATTGTCAATGATAACCGAAGCCGGATCATGCCCTCATGGAACATATCAACACGCAGAAAAGGCCTTGGAACCATGTGGGAACGATAATTGGCAGATATTTGGCCAATAATGCTCCTCCACACGAGATATCAAGCGAAGTCAGAGCCTCCGCTTCACAAAAAAAAAAAAAAAAAAAAAAAAAAAACCTTCGTACTCAGAAGCTGCGGAACACCATGTTGCCGCACTCCTCACGGTTGCGGATGAAGGTGTGGATGATCCGCGCCACCACCACGGTGCTGCTGTGGATGTGCGTGGTGCAATTGACGGCCTTGGGAGAGACGTGGGGGCCGAGAGTGTTGCTGGGTTTGCCTTCTTGTCTGTCTCAAGAATCTGCGGTCTTGGACGACAAGGCTTCCGCGGTTCCTGTCAGGCTCAAGATGAGAGTGGATCGAGGATTGACCTTTCAAATACCACCAATTAGTTGGTCAGATATTTCCTACCATCAGCACCAGATTCTTCCATTGATACAGATAAGTATATTTATTTAAAATTCACTAAGAATATGCTGTTTTAGTGTATTTGATGGAAAATCGTAGTCAGTTTGCAAACATGAACAGGTGTGAAGGTAGGAGTTGTATGAGGAAACTAAAGTGAAGAAATGAATCCTGAGAACATGATCAAATAATGAATTCGTTTTCAGAAAACAAAAACAAAAAAATGATTAAAATCTTTTGACTCGTCGAATTTTGTCATACTTGTTCAGTTGCAAATGAAAGAGCTATGCTTACTTAAAAGTTGAATCCCATTGTTTGGGAATAGTGTTTGTTTCCCTCTAGCCAGCAACCTTGAATTTGTCTAGGTGGCTCTGAATGTGAATGATGCATAATGTATTTGATTCATTTGAACTTCAAAATGTCAAGTCCAACTTTTATGTCTGGATTGTGCGTAAGTTCCTCTTTAAGGACTTCTGTTGAAGTATGTATATTCATTTGTACATTCCTCAATTTTGCATGTTCAATTATCATTTGCTGATACCTTTGACGGTTTGGCCTCTTGAAGTGGCTGCATTTGTTCAGACAGCTTATATAGTGTCGGATATGTCTCGGTTTATGCCTTGTAATGCTTAATAGTGATGCATTGCTTTATAGAGTGCATGCATTTCGAGAAGTTGCAAAGATTGAAAGAATGTCTTCTTATGGTCTCGTGAAATTATAAATTTATTGGTTTATGAAAGTGTTAATGGTCATTGTAGTGGCATCGAATTTTACGGCACTAGAACTTGGCATTTTTCCGCATGAACATTTGTTGATATTTAGTGCAACAGATTTGACATAATTCTGTGATCAGTGAAGAACATCAAAACTAATGCAGTCAACCCGGGGCACTTTAGGATGTCTACGTTGGCTCCATATTATGACGAAATGATGCAGTCTTGCATGCCAAATTCTTTAGGTATTAAATGTGCCATCATCAATGGTTAATAGCTTGCTGGAAATTAACCATGTGAACATCCTATTTATAAGTTTGCACACACTTTGAGCGGGTTGAATCTTTTGCTGTGAATTTTCATTGAAGAGGAATAAATATGTTGCATGACCTGACTCCATTCTTCTTCGCGTCATGGGGTGCTTCATCCCCAATGGGAAAGGCGGAGTCGATATAGATCTTGGATGCCTCTTAAAATAGTCTTGAAGTGGGGGTATTTGAAGGGGACTATGAAGCCAATGTGATTGGAGTCATTGAGACAAAAGGTATCTAACTTCATTTTAAAATGAAAGATTTGAGTGAAGTAGATACCTATTGGGTGTTAAAATTTAAAAATAGTGGGGGTTATTCTTTGAGCTAAAGTGATTACATGGAGAAGATATTGTATAAATTTAAACATCTTGTTTTCAAATATATATGTACTCCATTTGATTCCTGGTGGAGAATTTTTAATGTGAGTGCTATGGGTCTTTATGTGATACATTATACTAGACCTAATATTACTTTTTGTATATGCAAGTTGAGTAAATATTTGTAATCCAAGTATAGAACACCCGAAAGTTATTACCCGAAAATTTGATTATTATTGAGAACTAAAATTTGGGATTGTTCTATAGTAATCATCCAGGTATAAGAAAAGGGATATGCCGATGTTAGTTAGGTTACAAATATGAGAAATAAAGGATCCATTACTAGATGGATTTTCACATTACGTGAATGTGTGGTTTCTTGGGCAAGCAAGAAACAAATGTGCATAATTCACTCAACTATGAAATTTGAATCGTTACTTTAGTAGAATTTGGGAAAGAGGTTGAATGGACTATGAATTTGTTATTGAATATCAAATTGTGGCCTAGTCCTATGCCTCCTATTTCTATCCACTGTGATAGTCATGCTACTTTGACAATAGTTTATAGTAGCACATTACCTATAATGGTAAGTCTAGACATATCAGTTTAAGACATGAGTATGTGAGACAATTGATTAAAGATGGTACCATAACAATTGTCTATGTGAGGTCAAGTAATAATCTTGCCGATCCTTTGACAAAGGCTTCACCAAGAGACATGGTAATAATGACCTCATAAGAAACGGGGCTGAAATCTTTTAATTGAAATCACCAATAATGGTAACCAACCTTTTTCTAGAACATCACTAGTTACAAAGTTTAATGGGTAAGAACAAGTTATTGAATGTGATTGTTTGATACTGACGTAGCCCTGATATGAGAAGTCAGTATCGTCTGTTACGTTTTGTAGGTTGAATTGAATTCTTAATAAAGTATGATACAAATTTGTAATGTGTTTATAGTAACAGAAACACATGGTAGATACTTCACCTATATGAGCTTAGAAGTGGTGCCGCTTCTTACGAAAGTTAGGTTGCTTTCTAGAGAGCTCATGAAACAGGATCAAGCACAAGGCCATAATAGTGCGGAGTAATATAGAACTTCTCGCTGAAACAAGAGGTTAGTGTATGTGCGGTATGTCCGGTTCTATTACATAAAAGTACAAGTTTAAAGCTGAGCTACTTGTCACTTTGATAGAGCTTTGAGATACTTGCACTAAGTAAAGATTTAACTCGAAAGAGACCTTTATGTATGTATATTAATCTCACGGAAATTTTGGCTGTATATTTCTAATGTTTTATTTATTGTTTTTGTTTTATAAACAAAAGTGGGGATTGTTGGTAATTTGTTTATAAAACAAATTGAGAGGTGCATTGTCTCACATCGAAAAGATGTGAGTGCGCACGTGGACGGGATTTGGCATTAACCAACGATCATTATTTTATTTATTGAGAAAATTCGGATTTATTTATATAAAATATTAATTACAAAATTTTGTTGAAAAAAGGTCGACTGTTCATGAAAAGTTACAATTATTATTTATTTATTATTTATTTAATTCCGAATTTCTTATGTCTTTTCAATGTAACCTTTGAGACATACTTGTTCATTTTACAACTTTTCCCGAAATGTTGTCTTTGTTCTTTTGCAATCTTTTGAAGAGTTGCATTTATTCGAAAGACATATATAAGTACATTTGTTTTGAGATCAAATATATATATCTTCTTCCATTTTTTCGTTTTCTTTAGAGAGAAACTGCAGCCATTGTTTCTAATTGTTTCCCATGAGAAACCCTGGAGAAAGACTAGAATTGCTATCTACTATTCTTATTTGAGACTTTGTTGTATCCTGGAGGAAATTTGCCAGTGACCATTAGCAACTTTGTGGGGCAAATAAATCCTTAAAGAAAGTGATATCACGCCTCAAAGTCCGACTTGATTACTCGATCCGACTTCATTGTTCTACCCAATTCAAAGCCATATTTTTCCAACAAGTAGCAGAGAGCTATGAAACACCATTTTTTGGGTTGATTTTTCTCTGCTCTCATCAGTTGGCTCAATTGAGCAAAGCTTTTGGTGGGTTGTGTATGTATAGTGGATTTTTATCGCCTAGACAACGTGCGGATAATCTAATGTGAACATCACTTTGGGTCTTCAAGTTGTTCCATCTATTTAGTGTGGGGTCTTTTGTTTATTAATTTCTCCACACGTTTCTTAATCTCTGCATTTTAATAAGAGTAACAATTTTGAGCACCTGTAAAATGTGCATCAGATTTCCTTCTTAGTCATAGCCAAACAAAGTAATATTCACTTCTTCACTCTTTCGTTCAACTGCAATGACAATGATCCCAACATTGATCTTGCCACAAACATCACCGTTGGCTGCGCTGCTAGCGCCTTCACCACCAGCCAACCACCATTCCATGACACTAGCTCCATACATACCGATACAATCAGTGTTGACAAGTTTAGTTTTCAGCAGTTAATTAGCTTCTCAAACTGTGCTTTCCGTCAGCAAAACTGTTGGAAAAGCACCTCACGTCTTACAACTGTCTGGCTGGGGCTAAGGATTAGACCAGGAGCAAAATTTTCTTCCCAAACGGAAAGTAGTCGTGGAGATTAATGTGTAAAAATAACAAGATTTTATGTCATGCTAGAGTTATTGTAAAGAGAGCCAACTTAATCAAATCTCCACTATTAATAAAAAAACAGAATCAATAGCAACTTCGAACTCATATTTCGAAATTATATTATAATATTATCATATTAGTTTATTCTTTATGAATCATTTTATATTTTATTGGCAGTTTGAGCCTGAGTTCATGAGTAACTTCTAAATATATATTTTGTTTGAATATATATATATATATATATATATATATATATATATATAAAATTCTTTTTACTCTTGTAATTGAGGGATGTAACATAGAGGTGCGAGGTACTAATTACAATGGAATCCTTAGTTGGATGTAGCCCTAGTTTAAGGATAGATCAGGATAAAACCTTACGTCTCGAATTCTCTTACTCACTTTTATTGCCTTTTTTCTTTGTGATTGTATGGCAAATCCTAAGAATGATGCGTAGGAGACGATGCTGTCGTGGCCAAGACGAATATGATGGTGGTTCTATCTTAGTTGGAGTGGATGATGCATAGAAGAGGAGGTAAGAAAAGGAAAGGAGAAAAAAATGGAATCAACACCAAAAATATATCTTTTCCCTTCAAAGTTTATAGGGTTTAATCATTAATGTGTAATGTGTCAAATTGCATTGGGCTAATTTAACACCCCAAAATTTAGAGGAACGTCTACCTAAAAATTATGTACAATAGAGCCTGCTAGCATTATTGATAGAATATTTATTTTAATTCTTCATATCTCTTAGAATCATGTATATATCTCATTCGATTGCACATATCCTTGAATGATTATAATTGGTATCATATTCATAGTCATCTAATAAAACCTACAAATATGCTGCACACTTGGAGCACACTAATGATGTTGTAGCCCGTTGTCGATTGAAAATGGGAGAATATCAAACTTTCGAGGATTTCAAGACTAACCTATTGGATGTCATTTCATTTATATGTCAATTTATTAGTAAGCTTTAAATTTTTGGATAAGGATTAATAGGTAGAGAATTTGAAAGCCGAAAAAAGGTGCCAGACCAAACGAAGGCCCAACAGCCTAAGCACCTAAAATGGGCTGTCAAGAGGGCCCAATTAGTCCAGCTAAAACCCACCCAAGCCCATTTCAAGCAATTGGACCCAAGGGCAAAGTTGGAATTTTTGTTAAGTTTGCAAAAAGACCATAATGCCCTTTTTAGAAGAGTTGGCATTGAAGAAAATAAAAACAAAAGGGAAGAGGATAAGGACAAGGGGGACAATAAGCTTGGATGGGAGGATTTTGAGGGAGGTTAGTAGGATTTTGGAGGGAAATATCCAAGCTCTTCTCTCTTTCTCTTTACCTCTCTCTTTCTCTCTTTCCCCCTCCTCCCTTAAGCTTTGGCTGACCCTTCCCCTTTCCATTTCACTCTCATCTTCTTCTTCTTCCTCCTCATTTCCTCTCCATTGCCGCCCTTTTTGCCGCTATTCACCACCACCATTTTCATCACTGCCCTTGCTGCCATCTATCCACACCCTCATGCCATCCATGCTGCCACCCCTCAAGCCACCAGACCACCACTGCAAGCCGCCCTCCCCAAGCTTGGCTGTGAGCTCAAGCTTCGCAGAGCTATGTCGTGGTGCCGCTATTCAAATTGTGAGGTTCACATTCTTATCACTATCATGCCATCATCACCGTGAGCTCACCATCGTCGTAAACCATGAGTTAACCTTATGAGTATCAATTGTCTTTAGGGATAGGATTAGATTATGGTTAATGGTGATTAGTGTTAGTTAATGGTAGTTAGTGTTAAATGCGCTTAAAGATGGTGATATTAAGGCTAATTGTCTTAGTCTTAATTAATTGTGATTAGTACTGATTAATGATGTTTTAGTGTTAATTGCATTTAAGGGTAGTTTAGATTAAGGCTAATTGTAGTTAGTCTTAATTAATTGCAATTAGTCTTAATTAATTTTAGTTAGTATTAATTAATGACAGCTAGTCTGACGGCTTAGTTGATAAGTAGAATTTATACTTGAATTATTGGATGAATTTATGCATAATTCATGTTGTTTGAAGCTTTTTATGCCTTGAAAATAATTGCCCAATTTATAAGCCTTAATTGCTATTTTAAAGAAAGGTTTCATGGACATTTAAATGGCGATTCATAAGATGTCATTTTTTTTTGGTCGGTTGAGATGTCATGTTCAAATGCCATGTTTATATGTCAATCTGGGCAATGAGGTTTTAAAATAAAAGCGTGCAAATTTTGACGGATTAAATTTACGCACATGATCACATGTGATTATTTTACCATAATTTATATGTGAAAATTGCTGGAGTTTGTTACATGAGCACAAACCCTATTTGCATTGGGCTAACTAATGGCAAATGAAATTCGCATGAGTATTGATGTGCTTAAATGGTCACTTAATATAACCCATCACCCAATAGGAGTTCGGGGACGATGCTCGATTTTATTAGAAGCAGGGGTTCGGATGCTGAGTTATGGTTGAGGCTGGACTATGCTCCTTAAGAAATGCTATCTATGGCAAAGGTCCTAGATGCTATAGTGCTCGATGGGGCGGGAGAATCTCCGGTCATGCTAGAAGACCGCCAACTCTTGTGTTGGCATAATATAATATTATAAGATGTGTTTTGATTATTTGCTAAGCTTGTTGCATCACTATTGGCATATTTGAATTACTAATATTCAGGGATGTTGCATGTTTAGGCTGCCTTCGATGTGAATTTGCATCCTAATCGAGATTTAGGTTAATTATTTATTGAGATTTTTATCTCACTTGTCATTATTTGTTATTTGAAAGCCCATAATATTGAGAATGGTTACGTGCGGTTTGGAGTCCTGATGGACCAAGATATGGTTGTGACTTCATACCTTATCCTGAGGTTTGACCATATGCATGAACTTGTGGTTACGATAGTTTGGGTGGATGAGGGGCTGGCTTTTTGGGTGTTCTATAGGTTTAAAGCGTGGTTCATCTGATTGGGGATGAGTGTTTTGGCTCGATCTGAGGTTTTGATGGATCACTTGGTCGAGGGATAAGAGAGTAGGTGTGGGATCCATGGACATCAATACCCTTGATGGTGCCATCAAGGATCTCGAAGACTGACCTTGACGCGGAGTTTGAGCCCAAGACTTCACCTAGATACTACTTGTGGACCTTGACGTTAGAGAAGTTACCTTAACACTAACCCCTGTAGGTTTTTGAAGATGGTCAGTAGAAAGTCGCCCTTTCAGAATGGGTTTGTAAATGTTAAATATCCTATAGTTAACAAGTATATAAATAAAAAGTAAAGCTCTTGGAAATGTTTGCCATTGTGTTTATACTATTCCTACTTTTACGCTTGATTGGGTGTTTATATATAATGCTTCCACTTGCGTTTAATCGAAAAAAAAAGGGTCAGCAACGCATCTTGGAACATCGCAACTAAACAATCGTTGAGGGATCTTTGCGCACTCGAGGGTTTGGGGGTGTGATAGGTTTACTTTAGATCTTTATTTGAGAAAATTGATCCATTTTGGATCTTTATTTGGAATTTTCCTTAACCATAAAGTTGAGATGTGGTATTCTTACACTACCTTAGTTTGAAATAATAAAAAGACATAAACCACCGGCCGGTGGCGTGGATGGTAGATCCTTGGCCCTCCCCGGTGGAGGCCAAGGTTCGAAGCCCCTGCGAAGCAGGGAGGCTGAAGTGCTGTATGGTGACTTAAGCGTGACGTCGGGGTGGTGGTTTCCCTGCTAGCGTCACCGGGGGGTTTACGACGCACTGTCGGTGCAAGCTGGTTCCTCCTGTTCCCAATAATAATAATAATAATAATAATAATAAAAAGACATAATTAGTACAACTTTTATGTTTTAGTATTTTGGTGGTAACTTTTATTTTTCGATATTTTGGTGTGACTTTTTTTTGTTTGCTTTCTTTCCCTTTGTTCATTAAATTTTTTTTGGAATATGGCGCTTGTTAAGTGTTGAATATAAAATGTTGCAAATCATTTGGAAATCGGATATAACTTAGAAAGTTAAAGATGATACTTTTGGGTAGAAGTCAAAGAATCGAAAAGCACTAATTACTTCTTTCGAGTTTGAGTTTGACAATGAGGCCAAACCAATTCAGGCTTACGATAGAAGCAAAATGTGGCTGGACAAAAAGGATTGAAACTTTCAAATTTAGGAGGATAATCCTAAATTTAACTCATTTTATAGTCGACAAATCCTTAAAGGGTTAATATAATGATAAAACCCTAAATTGGTGCACCTATGATAAATTGACCTCAAACTAATTTTTTGACCACAAAAATCCCAAACTAGTACAAATGTGATAAATTTATCCAAACTAATCTTTTATTTATTTATTTTATAATCAAAAACCAAAATTGATATATTTGTGATAAATTGGTCTTATGTTAGTTTTTGTTAAATTAGATCAATGCCATTGTGGAAAACAAAGGGTAAAACTCAAAACTTATACACTTGTCAGCTGTTACATTGTCTTTCAATTCAATAATTTGACTATAAAATTTAACATAAACAAATTGATTATAATGGTATACTAGTTTAGGATTTTTAGTTTAAAAAAATTAATTTGGATAAATTTGTCATATGTGTATAATTTTGGAATTTTTCGTGATATTAACTCTTAACCAAGTTAATGATATAACTTAAGTCGCACCATAAAGCTATCCTGATTTTGTTAATTTGCTGAAAAAAATTACATGCACACCCACCAATCAAAACACCACTCATATGTTCTCTCTCTCTCTCCCTTTCTGCCAATGTGATGGACCAAAGCGACTCATTATTGAGTCGCCGAAGCCATCACGACCGCCGAGAAAACCCCCAGTACAGCGGTTTCTCTCTCTCTCCCTCTGCTTGTTAATTCTTTCTAGTCGATCACTGCAAATCAGGGTCGTTGACCTTGGATATGTGGCCGTTTGTCATGGAAGACCTTTAACCTCGGAAGTCATTGCCCTTGACCTCTGAAATCGAGAGAGAGAGAGATAGAAGCTTCGATGGATAGGCGACGATGCTGTCGTGGCCGAGGCAGACATGACGGTGGTTCTATCTTAGTTGGAGTGGACGATGCGAAGAATAGGAGGTAAGAAAAGTAAAGGATTAAAAAGAAAGGAATCAACACCAAAATTATCTCTTCCCTTCAAAGTTTTCAGGATTTAATAATTGATGTTTCAATTAGACAGGGCTAATTTAACACCTTTAAATTTAGAGGAACATCTACTTGAAAATTATGTACAAAAGAGCCTGACAGTATTATTGTTAGGATAGTTATCTTGATTCTTCATTTCTCTCGGGATTATGTATATATTTCATTCGATTGTACATATCCTTAAAAAAAAAAAAATTGGTATTATATTCATAATGATCTAATTAATCTATAAATAAGATGAACACCCGGAGCACACTTCAACCTTCTTGGTCTCGTTTGGCGAGGACGTTGTTGCCTACAGCGCAGCCACGTCAACGTGCTCTCGTGTAGCTTGCTCTGCAGCCACGTCAGCCTCTTTTGCAATCCCTACCTCGCAGCCACGTCAAGCTCCTATTGTCCCTGGACCTGCGCCGCCGCAGCCGGGTCAACCTCAGCCCGTTGTCGGTTGAAAACGAGATAATTGGCAGAGAGAGAAGATAAATGGAATAATTTAAGCTTGCATACTGTACAATTGGCGAAACGCGGTCTGATGAGACGTGTGGGTTCGTTAAGGGAAAGGGCAAAAACAAAAGGATAATGTTTGGCAAGATCAAGGATCAATTGGTGCAAACATTAGTTGCATGTCCCTTTCAAATTCCAAAGGCACTAACAACTTATGATATTGAAAAATATTGAAGGATCGATGAATGATTCAATTCTTTTAAAAAGGGGTGTATATTTATACTAAATATGATCAACTCCTGATTGATATCATTGAATATCAAATTCAATTCACGAGCACAAATTTTGGTCAAAGTCGAAGTTATCAATGAACATACCAATACGCGAGCTATAAACTCATCAATAGTACATGATGTTGATACAACAAGATGATGAGGTTGTTAATGAAATGATTCACTAGTTGCTAATTTGAAGGAAATCAACAAATCCCCGATAAAGTTGTTGATAGTAAACAATGTGCTTAGTGTTGAAATGGCATCATTTATGAATAACAGAAATTTGTCAACAAATTAGTTGAAGAAGAAGACGATGAATTTACATGAATACATGATTTCTAGGCAAAATCTGCCTATAATTTTGGAGTATGTAAAATTTTGTGAATAATCAATATTCGATGATAGAGGATCGTTCTTGGAATCTTGTAAAGCTTAACTGATAATCAGTAATCTAGATAGTGCTAAAATGTTATTAGCGGATCCAAAATTCATGACTGTTTGTAAATAATTACTCATGGTGGGGTATAAAATCCCATGTTTAATCATTGGGAGGATCGTCAATCAACATCAGAACACATGGTTTTCTACACATTTCCTTTCTTCTTTACTCTTTCTGCTAATTTAACCAAAATCACATTTAAATTTCCTCATTTTTTTTATTCTCATAATCTTTTATTACTGGTATTTGCAATTCAATATTTCTACTTTTACACCATTTGCGTTGTTATCCATTATCAATAAATCTACCCTCAAGTACGATTCCTTTCTTGGCATTCCTATCGCGAAATGCTACAGAGATCTCTTATTTTCACATTTAGGTGAAACACATGTAACAATACTTGGTCTAAAGAATTGTCACAAGTGCCGAGGCCGAGGCAAAGAAAGTGACAGCGGTAGGTAAGGTGCGTCGGTTGCTTCCGGTCAAAGGAATCCCTTTCTTCACAGGAAGAGGAGGAATGCTCTGCTCATGCCTAAAGAAGTTTTCAGGGTCTACCCTGGTCTTGACCTGAACCAACCTGTAGAAATTACTCTTGAAATACTTCAAACCCCAAGAACTTGCCTCCATCAAGCTGGTGACACCTTTCTTGTTCATGCCCAAATCAAAGTCCCTGTAATTCACATAGGCCTCTCTAGGATTCTTGGACACATAAGGTCCCATGTAGTCATACAGCTTCCTGATCCAGCTTATGTGCCTGGACATGTTCTCGGCCCCATCCTGCCAAGACACTGCGTATTGGATCTTAAACAGCGTGCCGCGCCGGTGCGGGAATGGTGTCGCCGATGCAGGGACCCGGTCCATCTCCCCACCATATGGGTTCCATATCATGAGTGGGATCTCCTCCTCCAAGAATATTTTCCAAAGGCCCAAGAGGCCCTTCTCTGGGATCAGGGCCCTCACGAAGTCGGACTTGGACTTGAAATAGCTCTGAAACTGGGGCTTCCCTTGCAGGAGGACCTCCGGAGCAGTCACGTTTGGATACAGCGCCATGTACAGGACCGACCCGATCCAGCTCATCCTGGTGCAGTTGGCCCGTGTCAGGCCCAGCTCAGGAAAGCGCTTGCCCATGATCCCAAGGAGGGTGTCCGGGTCTCCCAGGAAGAGGGCCATATAGGAGGCTGTCACGGTGCGGTTCACCGTCAGGTTGGCGCTTGAGGGCCGGATGATGACTCTGATGAAGAGCCTGTCATCAAGCTTTGGTGCTATCTTTTGCCATTTGACCAGGAGCTTCGTTGCGCCTTCTTCGAGGGTCTTGGTGACTGTGAACACAGTCACAGTCTCAGGCACATTGACCAATTTCAGCTTCCAAGCCAGGATTATGCCGAAACTGCCTCCACCGCCTCCCCTTAGTGCCCAGAACAGATCCTCCCCCATTGCCTTCCGGTCAAGAATCTTCCCCTCGGCGTCCACCATTCGGACATCGAGCACATTGTCAGCCCCCAGCCCGAACATCCTCATCATTGTCCCGTAGGCCCCTCCGGTGATGTGGCCACCGATGCCAAGGCTTGTGGACACGCCCATCGGGAACCCGTGGATCTTGCTCTTCTCAGCAATCCGGTAATAGACCTCCCCAACTGTGGCCCCTGCCTGGGCCCACGCAGTGCCCTGGGCGATGTCAACCTCAATGGCACGGAGTCCGGCCAGGTCGAGCACGAGGAAAGGGGACTCAATCTGGGAGACATAGGAGACTGCCTCGTAGTCATGGCCCCCACTCCGGACGCGGATGGCAAGCCCAAGCTGCTTCGAGCAAAGGACAGCAGCCTGGACATGGGCATCTGACAGTGGGGTGAAGATGATGACGGGCTTTGGCACCGTTGGAAGCAAGTATCGGAGGTTGTTTGCGGTCGAATTGAGGATGGACGTGAATGAAGAGATGTTATTCGGGGTGTAATATGAGGAAAGCGCAACAGAGTTCATTGAATTGGTCGAAAGGCAATGAAAGAAGGTCTGTTGAATCGTGAAAGCCACAGATGTCCATGAAGATGACGAGACTAAGAGGAGGAAAACCTGTGAAAGTAGCAGGAAATAATGGAACGCCATTTCTTGGGTCGATTTTTCTCTGCTCTCATCTGTTGGCCAACTGAACAAGCTTTTGGTGAATTGTGTATGTATAGTGAATTTTCATCGGATAGACAGTGTGTGGATGATCTAATGTGAACATCATCACTTTGGGTCTTCAAGTTGTTCCATCAATTTAGTGCGGATCTCCACATTTTTTGTTTATTGATTACTCCACATGTTTCTCAATCTCTGCATTTTGACAAGGGTAACAATTTTGAGCAACTGTAAAATGTGCACCAGATTTCCTTCTTGTCAAACAATATAATATTCACTTCTTCGCTCCATTCACCTGCAATAACAATGATCCCAACATTGATGTCGCCACAAACACCACTGTTCGCTGTGCTGCTAGCGCCTTCACCGCCAGCGTTCACCATTCCATCACACTAGCTCCAAACATACCAATGCAATCAGTGTTGACAAGTCTAGTTTTCAGCAGTGAATTTGCTTCTCAAACCATGCCTTCCGTCCGCAAATCTGAATGGAAAAGCACCTCATGTCTCACAACTTGCTGCCTCGGGCTTAGCGTTAGACTAGGAACAAAATTTTCTTCCCAAACGGAAGCTAATCGTGGAGATTAATGTATAAAGTAACAAGAGTGGATGTCATACTTGAGTTATTGTTAAGAGAGCCAACTTAATCAAAGCTCCATTGTTAATAAAAGAAAGCTAAATTCGGAAATCAAAGGCTCTCCACTAATTTCTACAAACAGACAATCGCGCGTGCTCTATTTAGTGCATATAATTACTTTGTGGTAAAAAGACTTCTTGTAGAGGGAAAAACTTTACCTCGTCGTCTCATGTATCTGGTAATCCTAAATTACCCCGGTCTGAAATAATAAAAAGACAGATAAAACATAATTATTACAACTGTTGAATTTTGGTATTTTGGTGGTGACTTTTATTTTTTGATATTTTGGCGTAACCTTTTTTGTTTGATTTCTTTCCCTTTGTTCATTAAAACTCTTGGAATTTTGTGCTTGTTAAATGTCGAAAAAAATTCTACTATTTAGTCATTTGGAATTGTCGAAAACTTTGAAAGTTAAAGATAATATTTTTTGTGTAGAAATCAAAGGCTTGGAAAGCACTAATTACTCTTTTTGACTTTAAGTTTAATAATGGAGCCGGACTTTTTTAGTTTCACCATAGAAGCAGCCGGACAGTAAGGATTGGAGCTTTCATATTTAGGACAATAAACTTACGTCTTAAATTTTTCTCCTTTTGTAGTTGACATGTCATCGACCAAATGAAGGATATAGTTAAGTCACAATATAAAAATATCCTAACTTTATTAAAGTGTAACCATATTTGGAAAAATAAATTACTTCTACTCCAAACAATCAAAACAATATTTATATGTACTCTTTGTCCCTCTTGCCCAAGTGATGGACCAACGGGACTCATTATTGAGCACTGCGGTTTCTCCCTCCCTCTCTCTCTCTCTCTCTACGTCAAGGCCACCAACCGCTAGAAAACAACCAGCACTACGGTTTATCTCCCTCCCTCCCTCCCTCTCTCTCTCTCTCTCTATGTCAAGGCCACCAACCGCTAGAAAACAACCAACACTACGGTTTATCTCTCTCTCTCTCTCTCTCTCTCTCTCTCTGCTTGTGAATTCTCTTTTAGAAACTTCAAGAATTACACGTGTTTCATATGCAATTTTGGAAGTTAGTCCATAAATGCAAGTTGGTGATTCACATACCTAGTTGTCTGGGCTATTAATGCAAGAAGACAACTCTTAAATTTAGTTGTACCTTAGCCATCAATGAATGGCTTAGGTGTCCCTACAAATTCTAGGGTATCATGACCTTAGAAATAGTCTAGGAGGACAAGTAATTAGGCCAATTAATGATTAAGTGATCTTGCAAGATTCACATAGGTGCCACCTCTCCTCAATTAGACTTGCCACTTTTGATTTCTTAAGTTCTGACTTTGATTCTAGTTTTCAAAACTACTGGATCCTCATAGTTTTCCGATTTTATAGAGCTTTTTGCAATTCTAATTTGGAGAAACTTTCTCATGAAAATTGTTCTAAACTTTTTGATCTACATCATACTTTAATTTTAAATTTTTCTAAGGTGAAATAGCTGGTATGAAATCTCAATTATTTACCGTGTTAAAATTGCCTAGTGTAGTAAAAACGGCAACCTTACTGTTTTCTTGATTTTTTTTTTATAAAATTTTCTTTTTCGAATCTAGAATGCTTCTATCATAAAAGTTGTAAAGGACATCCACATCTATACATATTAACATTTCAAAGTGTTTATGATGATCTACATTTTTTTTATAAACTTTTGGGTTGTTTTTCATGATTTGTTGCTCTTTCTAGAAAATGAATTAGACTTGAGTTATGAAAAATGTTGTTGAGGGTTTTCTTTATAACATATTAAATTTTATAATTTTTCAAGCCCTTTTGACACTGATTTCCAAAGTTGCTTGAAACTATTCTTCATCTTGGAATGGGAGAGCCACATGCCCAAAGGAGAGGGGTTGCACATGTATCTTGAGGAGCAAGTCAGTCAATCTAGAGTCTTCTTGACTTGAAGATAAACATGCATTAAATGCTTTTGGACCTTAACGCATTAATGCTAAGTTGAGTCATAAGGCTTGCGCGTCCCTAATTTAGATATAGTCATCATTACTATTCATCATTACAAAGATGACTCAAACCCAAATGGCTCAATAAAAGAAGGAGCAAGTGTCCTCCTCTAGGAACTAGATTCGTCACTCTTCTATTTAGCTTGCTACCTCTTCATCCTAAGTTGTCCACCTAAAGAAATGTGATTGGTCCACTTGGAAGGGAAATAATGAGTGATTTGAGTATAAATAGAGGCATCCTCTCCTCATTTCCTCACTCCATCCCTTCTTTCTCACTTACTCTCTATTTTCTTTCATGCCCTCTCACCATCGTTGTCACAACCCGATCATTCGAGCACGTGCCCATCTCTCCATGGTCGATTAAATAGTGACATCCCAGGATGCATTGCTGATCATTTTCATTTTAAATGCACATGCAGAAGCAAATAAATGATTTCCCCAGATAACAACAAGATATGATAGAAAAAGCAGGGCCACAAATTTTTCAAACCACAACACGCTTATATATACATATATCAAGCCATGTCATACACAATACTAGTCTATAAAACAAGTTCTGCCAAACAAGGGGGAGTTTCATAAAACTATAGATCCTCATTCTCATTGGAGCCTTCAGCTGAATATATCGGGGTCCCTGGATATGAAAGACCAAGTCTATTACCGAACCACCGGGAGGATTTGCTGTGCCTTTCCCAAAAGCAACCTCCAGCACATACAAATATATCTTAGATTCCGGTATGGGGCCCTCTCTCTGACCATTCCGATCCTAATGGTACCATGATTTGTATCGATGGGGTACCTTATGAGGGAGACCTGCATCAACCCAGACCACGTATTTCATAAGTTCATACTCCCATCCCTTAGGGTTCCCATGAAGTGGAATATAACACCTCTGCTCTATGACCTTCTTTGGCTGACCAAAATGCTCGGGAGGAGCTGCCATCTAGGGGCCCGAAAATGTTATCTCAAAATGGGGTGAGACGACGTATCAGCAAGTTCACCCCTTAAGACTCGACTAAGAAGGAAATACGCTCCAAGGGCTGTCTAAGCACAAACACGAGTCAGAGGACTTACCTTTACCTCCATTCTTTTCTACAAGTCAGTATAATTCACGAAATCATTGAATCACATCAATGAATCAAATCATCACATTAGGTCGAGTCATCGATCAATCGACCAAGTCGATTCTATGTCATCAAGATCATCACTTGGTCAATTCATTCAATATTATCTATAAAATCCGATCATATCAAGGACTGCTCACTCTAAGCTGAAAATAGATAATATAGTTCGCTCTAAGTTGATAAATAATATATTGCACTCGTTAAGTTGACATATCAAGCCATCGAGCTAATATAGTATACTAATAATGCTCACCAAAAGCTGTTAAGGTATACTGCTCTCGCTAACCTGACATATCAAGCCATTGGGCTGATATATTATACTAATAATGCTCATCAGAAGCTGCTAAGGTATACTGCTCTCGCTAAGTTGACATATCAAGCTATTAGGCTGATATAGTATACCAGTATACTACTCGCGCTAAGCTGACATATTAAAGCCCGTAGGCTGATATAGTATACCATCTTGACCATCTAATATTTTCACCATTTTTATCATATCCGATAAAAATAATTGGGTTTGGGTATACAGTCGGTCTTAGCCAAAATACAATATTTTCTCTTTGGAAAATCCCACTAATTTCACTGATCCATAAACACATTTTTGGTATTGTAAACCGCCGTTCAATATTTTCTAATTAATTACCGAAATGATTAAATTTTGGGATAATTACTCAAAATTATGATGAAAATTCAATTTGCAAAATCTGACACTCAATTAAATAAACAAATCACACCATTACAATCAGCATAAAATTCCGGTCGTCGGCTATCCCGGTCTAATTTCCGGAAAATAATAATAAATTAATTAATTACAAAAATTAATTATTAAATACCAATAAATAGAAAAATGCATACATAGGCTAGAAAAGCCTAATTAAATACCGAGACAAGCCCAAAAAATTTCCGAACCTGTCTAATTAAATACTGCGACCTATCTACTTGCTAATTGCACTAATCTAACCACCCAATAGGCAATATCAAATGATTGAATTACAAATCTGTTCTAACTAACCACATAATCCAAGCTTAACTTAAACTAATCAACCTTTAAGCATAATTAACTTTCTAAGCAAGGATTAGTGAGTTAAGCTCGCTTGATTAACGAATCGGTTGAACCAAAACGACGGTGAGGTGGAGAGGATCGATAAATTCCAAAACGGGTGTGACTTTCAAGGTCCAGAAGGGCACCAAAATGGGCCAAACAGTGCAATGGAGACCCACGGCTTTGGATTCTGTTCAGGGGCCAAAGGGGCTGCTCTGGGGATCGGTTGAGTTGGAAACGAGCACGACGAGGCTAGGAGGCTTGGATGGGTGATTGAGGAGGTCGACAGTGACACACGGTGGTTGGGACAGCTCCGGCAAACGGCGAGTAGGGCACTGGTGGCGAGCGCTGGCAGCGGAGACGCGTGAACAGGCGGGGCGACTGGACGGCGAGCGGATGCGGGTCACTAGCTTGACGGGTGATCAGATGGCGTGTAGCGGCTCTTAACGGGCGGTAGGGAACTTCAGCTAGTTGCTGGTTCGGTTTTTCTAGTCTTTGAAGCTTCCTCTCAGGCCTAGGAATGGGGAGTCGACGGAAGAGGAGGGAGAAGGGGACTGGTTGCACAAGGAGGGGGCCACTTGGTCTCAAAACACTCATCACACTTGCTCCCACCACTCAGCCCTATCCTCAGCCACTTTCTCACTCTTCAATCTTCCTCAAGAAGCTACCCAAGTGTCTCAAATGTTGTACCCCACCATGGCATACGAATTTGGACACTTGCACATCAATTTCACTCAATTCCTCTTCAATTCTCTCTTGAAATAATGCAATTCAGTCCTAAAAAATTCTACCGATGTTTCCTAGATCAAATTGACAATTTTCTATGCCAATTAAACCAACTTGCATCCCAATTTAGCGATAAAAAATGGTCCTCTGAATTTCCCGGTAAAAAACTGCCATATATCAACTTTTTGCCAAAAATCTTGATTTGTGGAAAAATCTTCTTCCTAAAATGACTTGTGATATGATAGAACTTTCAATTTCTAGCATCGGATTCAAATTCACGGTTAATTTCAATCTGGCGTGATTTTAACGTGATCTAGGCTATTGGGTAGCTTTCAGAAATTTTTAATGCAAATAATCCGTGGTTGATTTTTTTCGAGCCACAATGAACCTCTTCGACACATTGGTGACTCTTAGTGGTCGTGAAAATATCAATGTTTAAAATACAAACACAAGGTACTAGAACGATAGAAAAATCAGCCTAGCACCGATCGACAAGTATTTTGTAATTTGGTGGAATCACCCACATTTAGCGACACATCTCATTCGAACTGACCTATCTATGATCTCTAATCGATTTTTAACTGTGCCGTAATGATCTCTGCAGATGAGCACGGTCGAGTAGTCGATTCATGGTCGAATTCTCAAGTTTAATGCATTAAAATTTCTTAATGACTTCCCTAGATAGTCTAGTTAGCTCATGAGTGATCAGCTCAGAGAATAACATTATAGGCGCGTCGATGAAAGGCCCGATTTATTTAATTGAAAGCAGAATTGAAATTCCAAGATGTCATAATCGCCCCCTCTCCCTCTTTCAGCCTTGCTAGCCCACCATCTCATTGGACGGCCCTCTTTTGGTAAAACCACCTATAGTTCACCAAGGTTCATGAAGGTAAGTAGAATTTCTAATTCATGGCTATGGCGATATGCTACATCGTCGATTTTAGTCGTGTGCTTACCCATGAGTAGTCATTTTTATGTTGTGGGTCCATTTTGTATAGTTTGCTCATGTATGGGTTAAGATGGAAGATAGTAAATCGATTTGTGCAACATATGATATGTGATCATTAAATGAAAAAAATAAGACTGTTATCATATAACATTGGTGGCAATGCTTTGTTCGTGAGAACATGATGCCCTGATTAAGCTAAGATGCTCGAGTTAAGCCTAAATGCCTTAAGTGATCTAGCCCCCAAGATGCCTCAGTTGAAAAGGGATGCCCTGATTGAGACATGATGCTTAGCTTGAAGTTGGATGCCTCAATTGAGCCGGGATACACTGATTAAGCCAAGATATATGTTAATGAACCTTTTATGCATGCCAATATATCTATTACTACATAACTTAGTGTGTTTATAGATAAATTGAAGGTAAGCATGCATGGAAGTTACACTGAAGGGTTATATATATATAGTCGAGGTGAGGCAGTAATATTGTTATGGATCTGCCATCGATATTGTAATACGAGTACTATACATGCTAGAGTGGATGATGAAATCTCATCCTAGTAAAGGATTAGGGGTTTTTACTTACTAAATCCTGGACTTACTCCTTGTTTTTTAGACTTGTAAGTATCAAGGCCTCACACCAATTTTAAGAGTTGCAGTCACATTAGAGGAGATAAGATTTCCCTTGGCTTACAAGAATATGTAAAAAAGAGAGACTTGTAGAATGGGCTTGTAAATATATCTTGGTGTAATATATTAGCAGTATGCTTTGTGTAGTATTTTCCTGACTACTTGTGTGTTGTGTTGTGGTTGGGTGTCAATGTTGTAATATTTTCACATGTTCTTAAATAAAAAATTAAAAAGAAATTGGTCGACAGTGCGCAAGTGGTTTCTAGTGGTTGGTGGTGGGCTAATGCTCTGTGTTGATCTCTGCAAATTGGGGTTGTTGACCTCGAACATGTGGCCGTTTGTTGTGGAAGACTTTTAGGAAGACTTTTAGGCTTGGTTTGGTTCAATTTTCTTAAAGGCTTTTGGCCTCCAAAGCCTATTAAAGAAATGTTATGGTGTTTGGCAAGCATTTTGAAGTAGCTTTCAACCAAATACTAGCATTGAAAATGTTGAAAACTCAAAACAAGTAGGAACTAGCTTTCTGAAATAGCATTTGCAAAATTCTAAAACTAGGTTACAATATTTTTTTCTTCCAAGACTACTTTCACCAATTCTTTAGTTTTTTGGTTTTACCCCTCCTTTTACTTTACATCTCTTTGTGCGAAGGCAGTCAGTGAGGGTCACGTGACCTAGGTGAGGGTCACCTAGATTACACAACCAAGGGAGGATGACCTTGAGTGACTGTCACCTAGGTCTCTAGAGGTAGCCCTCGCTTAAGGTCACACACCCTCCTCAATCGATGGCCACTAGCATTAGATCTGGCTCACTAGTGGCTTGAGCCCTTTGTCAGCTCCAACAAAAGGTTTGAGTTGTTTTTAGTATTAAAATATAAAAATTGAGCTAAAGCCCTTTGCAAGAGTTTTTTTTTTTTTTTTTTAGCCAAACACTAGTAGAACCAAAAGTCGCTTTGCAAAGAGTTTTTATCAAAAGTAATTTGCACTTTCCCAAAGGGCTTAGGCTTTTAAAATTTAGAATACAATTGTTACTATTGTTAGTATTTGCTTTGGGTCATTGAGCTTGACATTTAATGAGATTTGCTATTTGATTCTGAGTGAATACACATGTAGAAGAGAATCCATAGAACTTGTATCTATTACTTTAGTAGGTGAAAGTAGAGGAAGAATTAGTATTTTTTTTTTATGACCCGTGGAACTCAGATAGTCAGCAGCCGGCAGGCAAACCCTGGGGCGACGTTAGCGGAGGACCCACCACCCCAACGTCGCGCCTAAGATCTCGTGCGTCCCGCAGGATTTGAACCCCTCCATCCTGGGTAGACTTCATGGGGGCTCTTATCTAGCTAGGCCACCACAAGCGATGGTGAGGAAGAATTAGTATTGGTATTAGCAAAAGTTATATAAACCTGAATAGACATGGTTACTAGTACAGGTGGTGTGGTTTGTTGGAGTCGTGGCAAGATGGGCATCCTTGACAGAATTACTTCAAGCTGAAGAATAAGAAGGGTTATGGAATTAGAGTTGAGTTTGTTTATGATATTGCAGTTGTAGTTGATAATAATTTGGATAGTGTTAATTATGACTTGTCTGTAACTACAGATTCGTCGTACAATGGATGGATAATGGATTCTAGTTGTTTGTTTCATACTTCACAAAATAAGAACTAGTTTTCTACTTATCAGTGTATGGGTAATAGTAAAGTGTGATCTTGAGTGTGATGTTATAGGTGTTCGCGATGTTAAAATAAAAATGCACAATTGTATTATAAGGACATTGACTGGAGTGAGGCATATTCCAGAGTTAAAGAAGAACTTGTTTTCCTTGAGTATCCTGAATTTAGCTAGCTTTTTGTATACCTTAGAATGTGGAGTTTTGAAAGTTGCACAAGGTGCCTTAGCAATAATGAGATGAATCAAACACAGAGACCTATATGACCTTCAAGAGGAGATAATGACAAAATTTGATGCTAAAACGTTGGATGCATATATTCGAGAATCTATATTGTGGGGTGTGCATTAGGGGCCCATCGAGGAGTAAAGCCCAAAGGTTCTAAGTGAAAGTGTGGCACCCCCGATTCGCTCGAGGTCGCCACAGGTAACTATTACTCGATCTCCTACAACTTCACAGACTGATACCTTTTAAATAGAGATTTTTTTTAAAGGTCCTAGCATAGCTCATTAGCAGAAGCATAAACGAGTCTCACCATCCCTTACTCCAATAACCATAATGCAATGCACACCAACTAAACTCCAAATGAAAAGACAAAACCAAGTCACTTTTATTTATATTTTCACGATGGATATTTCGGGTCAGTACAACAAAAAGGCCAAGATTTTTAACTAAACTTGGCTATCACTCAAAAGAGGACTCGACCCTACATCGAACATGTACAACCCTCCATCAACAAGCGTCGGCTATCTCCAAAAAGTGTCAGCTCCCATCAGCTATATGTGCCATCACACCTAATTCGGTGCATCGGGCGGCGGCAGCGGTAGCATCCCTAGCATCACTCCATCATGCTAGACATGGACAGACAAAAACTCCTAGATAACCAGGCCATCAGCAAGACCCACATCGCACATCACCAAGACATGGACTCGGACAAACACTAAGCTAGGGGCACCGACACAGATGTGCTCCGTACACTCCACATCAACATCAGTAGGTATGCCATAGTAAGTACCACGTGTAACTGGTAGCAAATGCACATTTCTAATCTGAAATGTTAATCCCCAAAAGGGGTGAGTACAACCACTTAGCAGTAAAGATCCACAAAACTACTCAATGCGTCAAACAGAACAATTATGGTATCGAGAATAAAACACATATCATTCATGCATTCAAGCATACCTCACCTTACAACCATGCATATATCACCATATGACATGCATAATTCACCATGCACTTGTACTTATATCATCAAGCAGCCATGCATATATCATTATGCAGCGTGCATTTTCCACCATGCACTCATCATTAAACAGTCATGCATACATCATTATGCAACGTGCATATCCCACCATGCACTCATCATTAAACAACCATGCATATATCATTATGCAACGTGCATATCCCACCATGCACTCATCATTAAACAGTCATGCCATATGTACACATCCATGCGCATGATTCAATTCTCAATCTTTATATTTCAAATAGATCCCTTCATTTTCTTCCTAGGGACCAATGTTTGCATCCCACAATTTATCACTCGCATCCAACCTGGCATCACGAGGAACCTCCGGCACACACCTCCAGACATTCGGCACACACACTCCGGGCATCTCGTACCTAACTAGCATCACGAGGTATCCCCGGCACACACCTCCAGGCTTCGGCACACACACTCCGGGCATCCCAACACTCTTGGGGCATCCGGCACACACACTCCGGGCATCTTGACACTCCCAGGGCATCGTCGGCTTACACCTCCGATGGTCTCGTTATTATCTTAATTTATATTCACACATGTATCTCAATTTCAACGTGATATTTGATGCAACAATATCAAGGGTCTCAACCAGATTTTGATGCCATATAACATGCCATATATCATCACATATGCAGCAATATCAACCACTCAAAGTATTACATCACATGGACAATTTCAGTTATTTTTAAAAATGCATCAATTTTCGGATAAATCAGAATGCACTCCTCTAGTTAAAACTCTAGAAAAATTAGTAAATGATATTAATAAATTTTGAAAACTTGACACATTATAGACGAGACCTAAAGGCAGATATCTCATGAAAAACACCAAACCAAAAGAATCTCACACAAAACAGTACGGTCTATGCATCACAGTTTCCAAAATCTCAACATTTCAGCTTGCACAGTTTCGGAAGTAATTTAAATTAAATACCCAAATGAACTCCAAAAATTCTGAAATTTTGATATGTTATATATAAGTCCTAAGGGTAAATATCTCGTGAGGAAATATAAACCCAAATTGTTCTATATTAATAGATATAGATGATTATTTCCCCCCATTCTTGGTGTCATTTTTCCAGATTATCTTCTTTCAAAAGAAACTCATTTCACCGACCTACCTATGTTCGTTTCTTCTAAATTTTCAGTATGTTATTCCTCAGAATATTACCTACACATTTCATTAAGGACACACAATCAAATTTTAACTGTAAGATTTTATAAAAATCACGAAATCATATTAGGTCGAGGTAGCGTTTTCCCCAGATCCAGTTTGTTCAAAGAATAACGATTTAACCGACCTATGTTTCTTCATTTCCTCTAAATTTTTTATATTTTCTAAATCAAGAAGTTCACTACAAATTTCATTAAGAGATCAAAGTGATATTTTCACAAGAAAGCTACTTTACAGACCACGAAACCACTAAAGGTCAGCACAACAAATTCGAGATCTAATTTCTCCAAAGAAAAATCATTTCACTAACCAATACTTGTTCGTTTTATCTCAAAGTTTAGTATGTTCTTCCTCAAGATGTCCCCTACCACTTTCATTAAGAGATCGAAGCGAGATTTCAACTAAAAAGTCGCATGCAGCTCATAAACTCATGAAGGGTAGGACTGGTTTTTCCAGAAACAGCATGCTAGGCCAACAAATCTCCCCCCAAAGCTCAGAAATCTCATCACTTCCACCACAACCAAAATTCACCATTTTCTACACACACATCACAGCAAGCAAAGGGTAGGTTTTAGGACTCCACTTGCCTCGAATTTAAGCACAAAATAGTGACAAACGGCGGGCAAGGTGGCGAATGAACGGTGGCGAGCTAGGCGGACGATCGGCAGCGTACGGACCCCCCCTCCTTCTCTCTCGCACGCACGGTCTCCCATTTCTATCTTCCTTTCTTCCTTTCCTTTCTCTCTTTCTCTCCTCTCTCTCTTCGTGTGACGCTCTCTCCTTCTCTCTCTTTCCTCGCTTAATCCGCCCCCTACTTCCCCTTTAATTTCCTTCCCTTCATCATTAGCCATCATTTGGTCTTGCATGGCTTGCTACACTTGGCTACTAGGAAAGGACACTTGGCATTTTTCCATGCAAGATGGGCTTTAATTTGGCTGGGCTTGGGCCAGCTTGGTCGATGGCAGCTCCTCCTCCCCCTTTGGGCTTCACGGGCCAAGCCTAAATGGCCGATTGGGTGGGGCTATGGGCTGGTCTTGGCCTAAGGGCTTTTGGCCCACCCTTCTCTCATTGCTCCCATTTAATTTCTACCTAATTGCCAATCATATAATTTACCTAATTACACTTATTTGCTTGGCCATAAAAGTTACAACATTAAACCATAAGAATCAAATCTATAAGGTGCATAGTCAAGAAAAAAAATCCTCCTTATCAAATTGTCCTATAGCACCGACCCTGATCCCATGAACACAATATACATTTCCATTAAAGTACTCAGTCTTAATCTATTACAATTCTTTGGTCTAATGATCACAACATGAATCAATGACACTTCCATCACCTTTCCATAGGCGTTAATGCATCTGGAGGTCGCCACGAATTTTGGGATGCCACAGAAAGATCGGGTCATGACAGGCTTGGCGACTCCACTACCGACTGATTACTAGATTAAGAGGACTTGCAGTCATTAAAAATAGTTGTCATGTTAACTAACATGTCTTATGTAGGATTGCGTGCATGTCAAAGTCACGTGGAAAATGAGGTAAGTCACTAACTAAGTATTACATAGTCTTGTAGGTAAGAATCATAAGGGAAGGTGTGCTTGTAAACCCCTTATTTTGTAGGTGGTATAAGGATTTATGAATGTATATGGGGTTATATTGAAGTGCTGGATGTTTAAATTTAAAACGCATGTTTACAAGTTTTAGCACTACATTGCACACACAATCGCAGTCTAAAATCCCGATTGCCCACTTTAGAATCTTAGGAGAGTTTATGGGTGAAATTTGCAAGTGAATGCTCATTGTAATCCATGCTTCCATAAATCAACTCATCCTGATTAATAAAAGTAGCACTGACCGATGATAATAGTAGTGGATAAACTATTTTTATCCTTAGAGATGGGGACCTTGAGCCTTTAGCATCCTCCTCTTACGTGTCAAAACCTCACAAGTCCCCATGCGATGTGCGATTTGTGCTTGCCATGGTTTCGGTTGGTAAGACATCATTCTTGTTTTATCGTTATTATCTTTTCTAGTTTCTAAATTTTAATTACATGCTTTATACTCCAACAATGATGAATTTGTAATCATGAATGCCCCTTTAGGTTTAGGCTTAGATGGACAAGCTCAAGATCAATGTGATCCTGATATGGAGGAGTCTCATCACCATATGGGATAATCTTGACCTAAAGTATCAAGATTATGTGTAGAAACGCATCGGCTTTCTCCCAACCTTAGTAAAGGTCGAACCCTGAATCATGATGGTGAAGGCATTGTTCCACTTTTGGAATCCCGTGACCTCCACCTTTGTATTTAATTAATATGAGTTGACCCCTCCAATTGAGGAGTTTGTGATAACCATTAGGTTAGGTAAGGTTTCCCTAGGTTTCACCACTCGTCTTATAGGTCAAAATTTGATTTCTCTCTTGAATCAATTCCTTAACGTTCCTATCGATAAAATTAGAGCCATTTTTAAGAGAAATTTAAATTCCATGCCTTATACATTATGTGAGCAATATCTCCTTAATCTTAGATGTAAATCCGGGAATCAAATTTCCCATGTTTTTCTTCTCATATATTTTTTTCTTCGCTTTGTCATATTTTCTCACACATGATTCTTGTCGAAATTCTTTGAATCTCTCAGTCGATTCAAAGCAAATGGTCAAGGAACTCTTAGAGCCCCGCTAGGTCTTCTCCAAATTTGGCTCATCTCTTACATCAAAGAGTTTATCCCTCATATGAGGATTATCAATGCCATAAAGAATTATGATTCAATCCTTATGTTCCACAAAAAGAATGAATGTTTTCCGTCTTGGTCCTTTTCTATATGGTTCCATTTCCTGAAAATTCTCACCTTGAGCCCAATCCAATGGCATGTCTAATGGCTTGGGAATACCAATGTGCAACTTATTAATGGAATTAATGACCCACCCCCCATCATGGGGTTGACAGGTTTAACGTCATATTACCCTTTAAGGGTGCTCTGCCAATATTGCGTAGTTCAAACTATCCTGCCAATCCTCAAGCTAGGGTTGTTGTCACTCCCCGATCCTCTCGGGGACGTGCCCATCCTTCTCTTTGGTCAATTTTAAAGTGAGATATTCGAGAACTAAGTATCACTGACCCTTTTTTTTTA
The DNA here is from genome assembly GCF_016545825.1 of Eucalyptus grandis. NCBI lineage: Eukaryota > Viridiplantae > Streptophyta > Magnoliopsida > Myrtales > Myrtaceae > Eucalyptus > Eucalyptus grandis. The sequence continues at coordinate 28,143,336 of NC_052616.1, forward strand.
ACTAATATGCATGCGGAAGCAGTTATAAATCCCCAGACAATAAAACAATGGGATAGAAAAGCAGACTATATTTTTCATATTGAAATTCACAACCACACTTTTATTAACAGCACAACTCATAGTATATTTACAATACTATTCACTGCATTCTTGTCTCACACCTATCTACACTAAGACAGGGTTTACAAAAAGGATGGGATCTCAATCCACATCCGGGTTGCACTCAACATTCCTCTCTGGATCATCTTCTGCTTCAAAAATCTTTCTCCTCCTCATGTTTCACATCAGTGCTCTCCTTCTTAGGTTCCTCCTCCTTGGCTCCCCTTCAAGGTCCTGAAAATGGTTATTCAATAACCAATGAGACCACGTCTCAGCGAGTTCTACCCCCTAAGACTTGATTAGTAAACCAATACACTACTCGGTTGCCTAAGCACAGCACGAGTCAGAGGACTTACCTTGGCCTCATATTCCATCTGCATATTAGTATAGTTCAATAGGTACTTAAACAACCACATCACCGATCGAAGCATCGATCAAATCGACCTAGTCGATTACATTTCAGTCAGACCATTTCTAGGTCATTCATCCCACACCAAGCAACTTTATTAGATTTAGTGGCTTTATGGTCCCACCCGACTCTTTCTGAATCTAGTGGCTCTATGGTCCCACCCAACCCTTTCAAGATCTAGTGGCTTTATGGTCCCACCCGACCCTTTCAATATCTAGTGGCTTTACGGTCCCACCCGACCATTTCAAGATCTAATTTAGGAATGAATCTTAAAATCACTCATAAATTACTTTAGCACCAAATAAAACTCAAATAAATAAACGGACTGCACCACGACGATCGGCACGAAATTCTAGTCATGGATCCTGGTTGAATTTCCGAAAAAATAAATAATTAAATAATTCATTTCGAAAATTAAATAAATAATTATAAAAATCCAATTTAGGCTCGTAATGCCGAATTAGACGTCGAGACGAGCCTGGAAAATTACCAGACTCGTTCCATAAATAACAACACCTTTCTATTTGCTAATAACTAAATCTAACCGCCTAACATGCATCTCGTAAGTCACTAATTAAATTATTCTAAACTAATCTAACCACATAATTGCACTTAATTAAATCTAACCAACCCTTAAGTATAATTAGCAAACTAAGAAAGCATTAGTGAGTAAAACTAACTCACTTGATAAATGCAAAGACCGAGACACCGCGACGGCGACCGAAATCGGGCGGGCATGGACTGGATCTTGAACTAGGCCCAACAAATCTCAGCCAAACTGAGATTTGTTCTTGGATTTGGGCCAGACCCAAGTTGGATTGGGCCTACTGAAGATGGGCCTCGAAAACTGGGCTGCAATTGCTGAAAATAGGCTTGAAATAAAGCTGAACTGGGCTTGCCTTTGCTGGACCCGAAAGATTGAAACTATTGGGCTGAAGATACGGCCCAAATAAGGTGTTGGCTGCTGGTTTGTGTGGGCTGATATTACTGGGCTCAATTCGAGCAGCTGTGGCGAGGATGGCTCCGCTGGCGAGTTGCTTCGGACGTTGAAAATGGAGGAGAAACGCTGGTAGTGACGTGCGGTTTGGTGGGGGTGTGGAGCTGCTTCGCGGACTTCACTGGCCATTGGATTGAACCGAAGAAATGATGAAGGCCGACGTGTGGCACGGCCACTTGGACTTTGTTGACAATGGGTGGGGAGAAGGCGATGTTGACTGGAACGTGGGCATGTGGCTGCATGAAGATGCGGTAGGTAGCTTCGGTCAACAAATCGAAGCTTGTTGCTGGGGAATTGACTTGCAGAGGGGAGAAGCTCGCCGCTTGAAGTATGCATGTGGATGGACTGAAGCTGGCGTGTGGTCAATAAATGGCAAGAAGCAGCTTTGGTTGACCTGGACCCGTGGAGAGAAGAAGATGCAGGCACGGAGCTACTTCTTTCAGCGTTGCTTGCTGTTCTCACTTCCGCTAGGTTCTCAGTAACTATGAGCGTGTGAATTGGAGCAAGATGAGAAGTCTTGGACGGCAGCAGGAAAGAGGGGATAAGAGAGAGATGAGTGAGGGGCCCTTTGGCTTGATATTTTCCAAAATATCTTTCAAGAACTACTCTTAGCCTTGCATTAATCCTTGGCTCACAATTGACCACACTAACATCCCAAATGACTTTTCAATTGGTCCAATCTTGCTAGGCTTATGAGGGGTTACGAATTTGTAAGCCATCTCCTCCAATTGGACCATCACATTCACTTGATTTAGTCACAATTGGCCTCAATAATTTCAATTGGTCATCTATAGACCATCTCAGTATTTTTCCTCATCTCTGAATCTACTTTCCATCTCAATTTTGTAACCAAAATTAAATCCCTGACTTCAATTGCACAGAAACGATCCAGCAACGACTTTTTCCCAAAAAGTGTCGGATGTTAGAAAAATCTTATGAGATTGAGTCAATACTTCTAGAATTTATTGTGACATGATAGAAACTTCAATTTTTAAAATTGGACTCAAATTGGCAGTTAATTTCTATTCGACGCGTTTTTAGCGTGATCTAGGCTACCGGGTAACTTTCAGATATTTTTAAATGCAAATGACCCGTGGTCGATTTTTTTCGAGCCAATATGAACCCACTCGACTCATTGGCGACTCTCGATTATTGTGAAAGTCTCGATGATTCAATTACGGACACAGGATACCAAAACAATAAGAAAATCAGTCTAGTGTCGGCCGACAAGAATTTTCTAATTTAGTGGTGTCACCAACGATTAGCCACACATCTTTGTCGATCCGGTCTATCTCTGATTTCAAATCGATTTTTAACTGTGCCATAATGACCTCTAAAGATGGAGACGGTTGAGAAGCCGATTCCTGATCGAGTTCTCAAGTCTATTGCCTTAAAATTCTTTAATAATTTCCCTAGATAGTCTAATTATCTCAAGAGTGATCGGCTCTGAGAATAACCCTATAAACGCGTCAATGAAATGCTCGATTTATTCAGTAAAAAATAGGGTTGAAAAATCTGGATGTCACAACTTTTCCTCTCTTATAAAAATTTCATCCTCGAAATTTAAACCTTACAAGACTTGATCAAAAAGGCGGGGGTACAATTCTCTCATTGACTCCTTAGTCTCCCATGTCGCTCCTTCTGTACCGTGGTGTTTCCAGACCACTTTGACCAACGAGATAGTCTTTGTACGCAGAACTTGTTCTTTGCGATCGACAATCTGAACCGGGCTTTCAACATATGACACACGGTCATCTACATTGAATTCTTCAAAATTGAACACGTGGGTCGGGTCAGGCTCGTACTTCTTTAACATTGACACGTGAAAGACGTCATGCACTTGCGTCAATCTTGGCGGCAATGCAAGACGATACGCTAAGATCCTGATTCTCTCAAGAATCTCAAATGGACCTACGTGCCTCGGACTCAGTTTGCCTTTCTTTCCAAAGCGCGAAGTTCCCCTCATTGGTGACACTTTTAGAAAAACGTGATCACTAACTTGGAATTCTAAAGACCTTCGACGCTTATCCGCATAACTTTATGCCTCGCTCCGGCGCTTTTTACCGCCTCCGACACGCCACGGCATCCACTGATTGTTGAACCAACTCTGGGCCTGTTGTCTTCATCTCCCCAACACACTGGAGTTCTGCACGCTCTGCCATACAATGCTTCAAATGGAGCCATCTGGATGCTCTGCTGATAACTATTATTGTAGACGAATTCCACCAGATGAAGCTGATCTTCCCAACTTCCTTTGAAATCTATTACACAAGCTCTCAGTATGTCCTCGAGAGTCTGAATTGTCCTCTCGGACTGGCCATCTGTCTGAGGATGATATGCCGTATTGTACTGAAGTTTTGTACCAAGAGCACTTTGCAAGCTCTTCCAAAAAGCGGCTGTAAACCTTGGGTCTCTATCTGACGTTATCGTAACCGGCACTCCATGCATTTGAACCACCTGACGCACGTATAGGTCTATGTGCCTGTCTAGAATGAGGTCTTTTCGAACTGCAATGAAGTGAGCCAATTTTGTCAGTCTATTGACTACTACCCAGATTGAATCACTTCCTCTTTGATTTCTTGGTAGTCTAGTCACGAAGTCCATTGTGATATGCTCCCATTTCCAGTCTGGGATCACGAGAGGTTGCAGAAGTCCTCCTAGCTTGCAATGCTGAGCTTTTACTTGTTGACATGTCAAACACTTGGCCATATGTTTGGCGATATCTGCCTTCATACCTGACCACCAATAGTGTTGACACAGATTCTGATACATCTTAGTGCTTCCAGGATGAATGATGTAGCTGCTACGATGTGCTTTAGATAAAATTTATTCTCTAAGCTCTACATCGTCAGGTACAACCAAACGTCCTTGGAACCTTAGTGTCCCGTCATCAGCAATCTAAAAATTAGCCTTTCTTTTTTCTGTGTCTTCCTGAAGAATTCTCTGTACATCTGGGTCTATCGGTTGGAGTTGTTTGATTCTAACCTGGACATCCGGTTCAATTCTAAGGGTGGCCATAAAACTTGAGAGGTGGCCTACCTCAAATTTGAATATTGAATCCTAAGCTCTCTTGATTAAGTTCTACTCCTTAATCAGTATATGAGCCACTGAAGACTTTTGACTTAAAGCATTGGCGACCTTGTTCACCTTTCCTGGGTGATATAAAATATCACAGTCGTAGCGTTTAAGCAATTCCATCTATCTGCGCTGTCTCATGTTCAACTCTTTCTAAGAGAACAGATACTTGAGACTTTGATGGTCTGTGAAGATTTGAAACTTTTCCCTGCACAAGTAGTGTCTCCAAATCTTCAATGCAAATATGATGGCTGCGAGTTCTAAGTCATGCGTTGGATAGTTCAATTCATGAGGTCTCAACTGGCGGGAGGCGTATGTAACAACCCTACCATGTTGTATTAGCACGCAACCCAACCCTCTAAATGACGCATCACTGTAGATCTCGAATCCTCCAGAACCAGATGGAATCGTCAGTACCGGTGCGGTAGTCAGCTTTTTCTTCAACTCTTAAAAACTACGCTCGCACTTGTATGTCCATATGAACTTCTCATTTTTCTTCATGAGCTTTGTTAGAGGCGAGGCTAATGATGAGAAACCTTCCGTAAACTGTCTGTAATACCTTGCCAAACCCAGAAAACTTCTGATCTCTGTCACTGTAGTCGGTCTTGGCCACTTGATCACGGCTTCTATCTTGCTCGGGTCGACGGATATTCCTTCTCCGGAAATCACATGACTTAAGAACGCAACACAAGTCAACCAAAACTCGCATTTGCTAAACTTAGCATACAGCTGGTAAGTTCTTAAGGTCTAAAGTACTAATCTCAGATGATTCTCATGCTCTTCATCACTTCTCGAATAGACCAAGATATCATCGATGAACATGATTACAAATTGATCTAGGTATTCCTTGAACACTCTATTCATCATATCCATGAATGCAACCAGAGCATTCATCAATTCGAATGGCATCATTGTGAACTCATAGTGACCATACCGAGTACGAAATGCTGACTTAGGAATATCCTCCTTCCTAATTCTCAGCTGATGATATCCTGTCCTCAAGTCGATCTTTGAGAAAATCGACGCCCCTTGTAACTGATCGAACATATCATCGATCCTTGGGAGGAGATACTTATTCTTAATGGTTACCTAGTTGAGTTGTCGATAGTCGATGCATAGACGCAACGAACCATCTTTCTTCTTAACAAACAGAACTGGTGCTCCCAAAGGTGATGCACTAGGGGGAATAAATCCCTTATCCAGTAACTATTGCATCTGCACCTTCAGTTCCTTTAACTCAGATAACGCCATCCGGTAAGGTGCCTTCGAAATCGGTTCTGTCCCCGGTGCTAGTTCAATTAAAAATTCAATCTCCCTTTCTAGCGGTAACCCTGGCAATTCCTTTGGAAAGACATCTGGAAACTCATGTACTACTGAAATATCTTCCATTTTCAATTCCTCAACTGTCGTATCAGTCCGAAGTCTATTGGGAAAATTGAACTATGTGGCAAGGTTTATCTCTCAACTATAAAAAACCATTAAGTCATTCTTCAAGCTATTGAAGAAGAACACCAAAGTCAGTTGGGATGAAGAATGACATAAGTCCTTTGAAGAACTCAAGTGATATCTCTCGTAACCCCCTATATTGGTATCGCCTACTCAAGGCATACCTTTATTCTTGTATCTCACCATCCATGAAGGACTAAAGGATGGGATATAATGTGCCATATACTACCTCGGCAAGAAATTCACCGCCTTCGAGGTTCAATATCCTGAGGTGGAGAAGACATGTGTAGCCCTCATTTGAGTATTATATCAATTGAGATAGTATACTTTTCACTACTGCATCTTGCTAGTCTTTTGGAGAAGCCCGCATTGGTTGGAAGGCTCACCTAATGGCAAATACTACTATCCGAATTTGACATCCAAAGCTTGTCACAGAAGTCCATCAAAAGTCGGGTCATAGATGATATTCTAGCTAAAAATCTCGAGAAGTCTAATGATTGGGATGAAGTCCATGAACGGATCCACCTGGTCTCACACGATAAATGGACCGTGTATTTTGATGGTGCATATTAACCTTTTGGGTTATGGCATAAGGGTAGTTCTGATATCCCTAATTGACCAACATTATCCAGTAGTCGTAAATTTGGTATTTCCTTGCACCAACAAGTTGGACATCCATATGAAAGTCAAAAGACTCCAATTTTATAGTGATTTCACACTCATCATCCTCTAAACAAGAGGTGAATGGAAAACATGAGATACTAAGTTGATTCCTTACCACAAGTATCTCGAAAACCTGGTCAATGAGTTCGATGAAATCTTTTCGATTACTTGCCAAGATCACATAATCAATTTGCTGATGCTCTAGTGACCTTGTCATCAATATTACAAGCGATTGATGGTTTGAGCATTGATCCATTACAAATTGACATCTTGAAGAAGTCTACTTATTGCATGATGATTGAAGAAGAGCCAGATGGCCAACCATAGATTATGATATCATAAATTACCTCCAAGAAGGTAAATTTCCTCAGGAAAATCAAGCCAATGATTGAAAATGCTAGATGAAATTGGCATCCAAATTCTTCCTCAATAAATGAACCCTTTATAAGAGATCTTTCAATTTAGTCCCGCTGAAGTGTGTAGATGCGTAAGAGGCCAAATTATTGATGAAAGAGATACATGAAAGAGAGTGTGACCCTCATATGAATGGTCATCTCCTGGCAAGAAAGCTCATGAGGTTGGGTTATTATTGGTTAACCACGGAAGTAGATTGCATTCAACATGTGAAGTGTTTTCACTAATGTCATGTCTATGAAGACAAAATCAATGCAACTTTAATGAACTACATCAAATGTCCGAGTCCTGGACTCTCTCAATTTAGGGCATCAACATCATCGGACTAATTTACCCCAAAGCATCAAATGGACACTACTTTATCCTGGTGGCCATTAATTACTTCAACAAGTGGATCGAAGCTAGTTCTTATCCCCATGTTACTGCAAAAAGCATGGAAAAATCCATCCGTCGTGTTTTAATCACTTGATATAGAGTTCCTGAAATGACTATCACGGACAATGAATCAAACTTGAATAACAAGATAGTAGACGAACTACTCAAGGAGTTTCATATTCACCACTTGAATTCTTCTCCATACCATCCATAAATGAATGGAGCTGTGGAGGTGGCAAATAAGGACATCAAGAAAATCTTGGCCAATACGGCCGAAAACTATCGTGATTGGCATGATCAATTACCATATGCTTTGATGGCTTACTGAACTTCAATTCGCACTTTGATTGGGCAACACCATTCTCATTGGTATATGGAATGGAAGCCGTGTTATCCAAGGACGTGGAGATACCTTCACTGAGGGTCCCTTTTTAAGTCAAGCTTTCTAAAGCTGAATGAACCCAACAAAGATTTGAACAACTCAACATGATTGATGTGAAGAGGGTGAAAGCCCTATGTTATGGACAAAGTTACTAAAAGCAAGTGGCCAAGTCATTAAACCACAAGATCCAACCAAAACACTTTGAGATCAATGGTCTTGTTCTATAGAAGGTCTTGCCCATCATTCCAAACCTTTGTGGGGAATTCACTTTGAACTACAAAGGCCCATATGTTTTAATGAAGGTGCTACCCGATAGAGCATCGCTTCTTGTAGAAATGGATGGCCGAGAGTTACCAAAGCCTATAAACACCAATGCTATCAAAAAAATATTATCAATAAATAAAGTGAAAGTCCTTTGAGCTGCTTTTGGATTGAATCTAAGCCACTTTAGGATATTTGCATCATGCATCTCATGTATATATTTTGCATATTTGCATGTTCGTTCATCTTGTAGATACCAAAGGCTCTCCATGGAAGACTTCATTTCTCCTCAAAAGATTGACCTCAAGAGAGTCAAAATTCTTAAATTCAACCATCTTCCTTAGAATTTAGGAAAGTCTAGTTAGTTAGCACACACATATAGTGAACCCATCTTTGGCAAATAAAGCTAGTTTTGTCCAAATAATTTTCAACCTTGTTTCGAAAACCTTCCCTAGAAGAGTAAGGGGACATATCTTTTGAAAAACATTCTTGATATCTTAATTCCCCATGGAGAAAAATTAATTCAATTGCTGTTTTGGAAGAAACTAAAGAAAATTGTTAAATATGCCAAATGGTAGTACCTATAGTGCCTAAGATGATGAAAGGCAAACATTTGACCAAACTTGTCCTTATACGCTCTTTGAGAGAATTGAGTGATAAGAACCATGTTTTAAGGCATATGATTCATCTATAGTGAATACATAGATTGAAATAACAAAGGCATTTCTTTTTCAATCCCAAGCACAATCGTTATCCCTTATAAGCTATTTTGAGCCAAATATGGAGTATTTTCAAAATAACTCTGTCAAGAACAACCCCAGGCTAGGAGAAAAGAGGGGACCTTTATAACATCCTCCATTTCGACCTTTCTTTTGGTCCCAATTAGAAGGCTAAGCTAGATAGGCCAAGCTTCTTGAAGAACAAGAGTCAAATGCATTAAATGGGGGTGATGAGTATGGAGGCTTAGGTTTCCTAAGTAATTAATGAAAGAAGATGACTCATAAACTTAGGTATATAGTCATCATGACAAGCCATTAATGAATGAGGTGAATCACATGTCCACGTATCCCTATTAGATTAAAGTCATCATTTCATCTACTTTGAGACTTCGAAGACAAGTTATTTCCAATTTTAAATGCTTGATGAATCATTGACCAAGTAATTAATGAATGATGGTCTTGGAAGACCATTAGGGATGCCACCTCTTCTCCATAGACTTGCCACATTGAGTTTCATAGGTTTTGACTTCCCAGTTTTTCAAAACTATTAGACCTTTCCTACTTTCAAATTTTATAGAGCTCTTTGTGCTTTGAATTTGGAGAAACTTTCTGCATAAAAGTTGTTCAAAAGATCTTGATCTAGAACATACTTAAATTTAAGATTTTTCTGAGGTGAAATGGTTGGGACAAAGACCCAATCAATTACCATATAAAACCTGCCCAATATAGTAAAAACGGTAATCAAGTTGCTTTCTTGAATTCTTATAAAATCTTCTCTTTCGAATTTAGATATTCTTTCTTCACAAAATTTTTAAATGACATCCATATCTATAACATATTAAAATTTCAAAGATTTTTGTGAATATTTGGATTACGAAATGAGTCTCTCTTTGATTGTTGAATCTGCTTGATAGACGAATTTTTTGGGTTGTGTTCATTGAATTTTTGCTCTTTGCATAGCACGAATTTGGCTAAGTTTCCTTCACATTTTTTTTAAGGTCTTCTCTACAATATATCATGATTTTATAATTTTTCGAGCCCATTTGATAAGGTTATTATGTCGATTTTGGAAATTGCTCAAAATTATCTTTCACCCCGGGATAAGAGGGTCATACGCCCAACTTGGAAGGAAAGGGGGCTGCATGCCCAACTTGAGAAGCAAGTTAATCTAGAGACTTCTTTGCTTGAAGATAAGAATGCATTAAATACTTTTGGACCTTAGTGTGTTAAAGAGAAGAAACTTGGATAGCAAGTTGGTTAATGTGAACACATCTAAGCCTAACGATTGCATGAAATATTAGCAATTAATAAGAGAGGTGAGTCATATGCTTAGGTGTCCCCCTAATAATTGAATGTATTTAATGAAGATGTGAGTCATATGGTTTAGGGATCCCCACAATCTTTAAACGAAATCATTCCATGATAACTTAATCCCTTAAGTGGACTAATAAAAAGAGGAGCAAGTGTTTCCTTTAGGAACTAGACTTGCCACCCATCCTTTTAGCTCACCACCTCTTCATCCTTGGTTGTCCATCTAAAGAAATGTGATTGGTCCACTTGGAAGGGAAACTATGAGGGGTTTGCCTATAAATAGAGGCATTTCCCCCAAATTTCCACACCATCTCCTCTTTGTCCCTCACTTATACTCTATTTTCTCTCACGCCCTCTCACTATTGCCCTCTCTCTCTTCTCAGCCTTGCTCGCCCACCACATCATCAGACGGCCTTCTCTTGGTAAAACCATCTATAGTTCATCGAGGTTCATCAAAGGTAAGTAGAATCCCTAACTCTTGGCTAGGGCGATAGCGTATGTCGTCGAGTTTAGTAGTGTGCTCACTCGTGTAAGCCATGTGTATGTTGTAATATTCTTTTGTATGATTTGCTCATATTTACATGCTTGAGTGTGTTCACGCCCCGAGATGAAGTTAAGGTTTGCTCGGCTTGGAATCAACGTCAAGTCACGATAGCTTAAGCATTTGGCTCAAGCTACAAACCAAGAATCATGCCCAGCATATTATATAGCATGATGTTAAGACCCATGATACACTCACTTGAATGAGCACGCCCTCGGGCCTTATATGCATTAGCTAAGATAAAAGATGAAAAACCGGCTTGTGTGGTGCACTTTTATAATGCACTTAAATGGGGAATAGCTCTTGTTGCCACATAACGTTGGTGACAATGCCTCGTTCATTGAATGTGATGCCCTGGTTAAGTCAAGATGCTTGGGTTTGAGCCTGGATGCCTCGGGTAAGCTGGCCATGAGATGCCTTGGTTGAGCCATGATGTATGAGTTGAGCTCGGATGCCTTGGTGAGCTAGCGCTAGGATGCCTAACTTAAAATTGGACGCCTCCATTGAGCCAGGATGCCCTGGTTGAGCCAAGCCGGATGCCTTGGTTGAGCGAAGAGGGCCTAGTCAAGCCAAGATGATGATAAATGAATTTGCATAAGTGCCAGTATATGCATAAGCATGATATGTTAATGTGTTAATTGATATGTTGAAAGTAAGCATGCATTGAAGTATGCGGTAATGGACATCTGCATGTAGTCGACAATAGTAATAAGTTTGCTATTGATCTACCATTGACACTATATTGCGAGTGTTATACCTACTGGATTTTAATGATAAGATATTCTCCTAGTAGAGAATTAGGAGTTTTTACTTACTGAGTCCATGACTTACCCGGTTGTTTTTTAGAATTACAGGCATTAGGGAGTTGCAATCTTACTAGAGGAGTTAAGGCTTACCCCAACCTTTTGATCATAGAAGATGTAGTGGTTGTAACTATAATGGCCGTGATAAAAAATACTTGTAAATGTAACTGATGTGTGTGTTTGTAAATGATTGTTTTCTTGGTTGTTGGTTGTTGTTTGGGTGTTGTTTGTAACACTTTTGCATGTGCTTAATGAAAAGATAAAGGAATTGGACGGCGACACGCCTAGGACATCGCAAAATTAACCCCGTCGCTCGTGACCTTAGAGATGGAGTTGGGGTCATGACATTCTCGGTTGAAAATTATGGAGCAAAAGATCAAGAAAGATTTTATTGCTTTCACTTGCATTAATCTTTTAGTGCTAGCGTCAGGTGAATTTTTATGGAAGCTTGAAGCATCTCGAAATGATGAAGAGCATTACGTTCACTACACCAATTATAATTATCTTTTGCTTAACCAATTTGAGCTTTATATGATTATTTTTCGAAACTTCAGGTGATGATTATCTCCCTACATTGGAGCAAAGCATGTGATTTACTGATAAAAATGAGAACATTGGTTACATTTGTAAAACCACTTGAGGATCCTAAATACTCAAAAGAGAGTGTGAACTAGAGGGCATAAAAAAAACAGTATATCTGGTAAAAGTAAGATCAATGCCGATAAAAATTCGTTGTGAGAAAAGCAAGATTGATGGTCATGCAAAAGACCACAGATTGAAAAACAAAAGAAATACTTTGCAAAGCACATGTATTGCAAGCAATATCATTAGAGGAAGAAGAGCAAGGCTCTCATGTCTCAAAACAAAATAGTCAAAAAGGCTCTTGAGATAGGTCAAATTTGAAAAGTCGTGACTTCCTAAAAGTTGTGCGATAATAATGATGCCAAGATAATCACTCACTTTTAAACCCTTGATATTCGAAAAATTTCAAGCTTTTCAATCCTATTGGGATGATTCGAGTTGAAGTAAAAATTTCACTAGATGGAGTTCAACTTCATATTTTTTAGTCAATCCATTAGAAATGTCAAAAAAATTCAGATTTGAGTTTCCTATCGTGACGAAATCCATTTCCCAACCAAAAAGTGTCATTTTTCATTATTTTTTCCTTTGCATTTGTTATTTTTTAGCAGTCTTCAAATCATTTTCAAGAAAAACTCGAAAAGTCAAAAGATTGACTTTCATGTTGACTTTTTGTCAACCCTTTGACCATTAGTCTTAATTTCACTTTTCTCAATTTAATTTTTCAAAAATCCAAAGATTTGATGAAAAAAATCAACCTTTTAGAAAAAATCAACTAAATGATTGACTTTTGTAAAAACTTTGGATAAAAAATTGGAAAATTTAAAAATTCTCAAAGCACTTTCTTTGAGTGTCAATTTGACCTTAGTGTTGAAATTTTGCAAAAATCAATTAAGAACCTTGTTTTTCAAATTTTTCAATCCTAGGTTCTAAATCATCCAAAAATAAAATTACTTTTATTTTAGCCATAATTAGGTGTAATTCCTCTTACTCATTTGGTCTAGGGACAATTTTAAATCTTCTCGTACATTTAATTTCGTGAATTACCATTTTAAGTGTTAATTAGGGGTCAAATAAGAGTGCACCGTTTTGATCAGTCTAACTGGTCGTCGACGGGGATGGTCAGTTCACCCCCTTTCCAATCAATTCCCAACCTCCAGCAACCGGTTCCAAGATCCTCTTGATGTCAATTTCCTTCATTTACCTTCAATTTATTGCAATTTTACATATTAATCCTCGAATTTCATCAAATTGCAATTTGACCACTAATTAGACATTTTAATGCAATTCTTGATTTTACATTGCAAGCACAACTTCACCATCAACCCAAAACACGTCAACTCCATTTTCTTTTCCACATTTACTTTAAAGTCAATTCAATACTTGGGTCTTTACTGTACTGCATTTCAATAAATTGGTTATTTATCACTTTCCTATAATAGGTTAGGGTTATTTTAGACTTTTAAGAATACAAACTCTATAAAAACATCGGCATGGTCATTTAGGAACTTTAATGCATTTAGGACTATAATTGATAATCAAGATCGTGTGACCACTTAGATAAATGAACTTCCAAGTTAAAGGTACCAAAAGCGCATTAATAGACACCAGTACAAGTCCTCAATCCTAGAATCTCTGATAGTGTAGGAATCAAAACCATAATGCTGCATTATCAATTGGTTTCTAGTCACCCCAATAGGTTGGTGCTAACTCCTAGAAATATTTAGATTGTAAAAGAACAAAAGGGGAAATTTTAATGTCGCATGAGGTATGGGCTTAAGAGAACCACACCTAATTAAGGGTCGTACAACTATCTTTTAAGTAAGGGTGCATTTGGTTCAGCTTTGTAAATGAACTTCGAGTATAATGCAAATGCTGAAAGCTCAAATTATTTGGGAAATGCAAATTATGTTTGTTTAAAACCTCTTATCAAATGGACTTTGAGTTGAATGTATATTTAACAACAAAAAAAAAAAACTTTTGTAATGAGCCTTGGGTATATATATTGAAAAATGAACCTAACCTTTGCCGGATTGGCGAAGGGCTATAATATTTGGCAAGCCGATTTGGCATCAACTACTATTGGTTGAGGTCACCTAAGGTTGAGTGACCCGCCTAACCTCAGGTAACCCTCACCTGGGTCTCGCGAGGGCTGCCTGAGGTTGTGACACCCAGGTGACAATCGCCTAGGTCAAGCACCCTCGATGAGGGTCGCTCGAGGTCATGCAACCTCTAGCGGCCCTTGGCTGGGTTGCACAACCCTCGCCTAATTAATTGATAGCCATCGACACCAAATCTAGCTAATCGATAGCCGTAGCTCTTCGGTGAACTAGCGAAGGGTCGTCTCCTTTTTTAATAATAATAAAAAGAAAAAAACTAACAAGGGGCAAAATTGGAAATTTCAAAAATTTGTGATGATAGTTTTGGAAGGAAAAATTAGTTTCAGCATTTGGTCAAATGTTAAAAGTCCAATACTAGTAGGGACTAGTATTGGGTTTTCAGTTTTCCTAGAACCATTATTTGATTGAAAGCTCATTTAAAATGGTTGTCAAACGATTCAGCATTTCTCTAAGGGATTTTTGGGGTCGGGAACCCCTTAGGGAATGCTAAACCAAATGCATTCTAATACCCCTAAGCCCATGTCTTTTCCATTGGTGACGGAAAAGGTAGATTAAGACACTAAGGGGCGAATGATAACCATTTTGGCTAGAAATTGATTTCTGGAAGAGAAATAAATTTTTCTATTTCTATTTGTAGATAAGTTTCTAAGAAAAAATACCCGTTTGATAACGACACAAAATTTCTACTCCAAAAATAGAAATTCGTTTGATAATGACAAAATTTCTCCCTTTCGAATGGCAGCGATTGGCGACCGACGGATGACAGTGGTCGACGAATGGTGGCGGTGTTGGCGGCGGTGGCGGCCGATGGCAAACGATTGGCGAACGGAGCCGGAGACGGGGGGACGGTGGCAGACAGCGTTTGTTGACCGGGGACGGCGGTGAATGGCGGTCGGCAACTGGCGGATGGTGATGGCCGATGACCGACGTATGGCAGATGGCGGCGACCAAGGGACTGTGGTCGGCGGTGATGGATGGAAACCGGTTCGTAGCAAGGACGAACAATAAGAAGAATTTTTATTTTTCATTTCTGCTCCAGAAATAAAAAAAGTATAAATTTTTTACTTTTGATTTCTATTCTAAATTTATTTCTAGAACAAAAATCTATTTCATAAATAGAAAAATGAAATAATTTTATCAAATGGATTTCTATTCTAGAAATAAGTCTTGAATAGGAAAATTATTTTTGGAATATAAATTTTGGTTTGTCATACACCCCTTAAGATACTACAACATAAAAGTCTTACACGCTTTAACTCTATTTTTCTTAACAAAGAAGCAATTGATGAGGATTCGTCTCATCTAAGAATTGTGTATTACTTTGGCCAATTGGTATGTGTTCCTTTAGAATCATTCAATTCATTCACCCTAGAATGCTTAAAAGTGTTTGATGACCATTATACAACGGAATAACCAATTCTTTTAGTACAGTTTACCAAACAAATGCCAAGATAAATATTTCTCAAATTATCCCATAGAGAAAATGCAAGTTATACCTGACTCAAAATGATTCGATGAGATCTATTATGGTGCTCTAACATCTATCAAGATGAAACTCTTAATAATAGATATAACAATAGTAACAATAGGTGAAATAACAATGGCAACAAACACGCATAAACCATTTCCCAAAGTGTGTGTTTCAAAACCTATAGTCTTGATAGATAGGGAAAATCCATTCATAATCCCGTGCGATATGATCTATGGTGATTGCATCTACATATAATAAAATATTGCAATAGCAGAATGTAACTAAATTATCCTATTAATTGTACCTTTTGAGAAGGATGTGTTTTTTTTTTTAGTTGTTGAGGCATAGTCTATTATAACTAAATTTATACACTAAATTATTAAATACTTGACTAGGGAATGAGTAAAATCCACTCATGATCATTAGCAACATGATGTATGGTGTCTGCTGCATCTATATAAAAGAATTGATCAAATTAGTAAAATATAAATATAAATGGAGGACTAACAGTGACCTGCCTAATTAATTTAGATTTACTATAAGACCACCAACGTTGCTAATGTAAAAGTTTGGGAAATGAGTTTCATCATGTATTGCTTGGATAACTAGCTCTACATTATATGGTAATAAATATGCTAATTGGCACATGTAACATAAGATAAAAATTTAACTAAAATAATATGTCGGGTGTGTTAACTAGATTAATATGTCACTCACCTCAACTTTCTATTAGTGTTGTGCGTGTTCTTTTCTTAGACTTTTCTTCTTTTTCTAATTTGAATTTTTAAACCTTCCATAATTTGTTCAATTTTCTTTCCTTCAAAGGAGGCCCATAACCAAAATCTCGCACAAAGAAGCCTCATTATTATCATCATCACAAGTATCATGAGTCACAACCATACTTGATTTGTGTGATGAACAACAACTTTTTCCATGTTCTTCATCACAATTCTCATGGTATTTACATCTTCGGCTGCCAAACTCATTAGTTCAAAGGATTTTTGCATTAACGTAGAAAATTGATTAAATTTAGATGAAACCGATGACATTTGATGAGATTCATCTTTCTCAGCCCTTTGTTTTGCACCTTTAGTCCATCTTTTCAAAATATAAGTAGATGGAATGCCCGTAACCAATATGTTCTCAACCAATTCAAGGCATGACAATACAACTACCCTTTTGATCCAAAAAAATTGTATTCATAAGAAATTGAAAAGTTTACAGGGTCAAATATGATAATATGTTCACATTGAATCTTCATACACTTGAGAGCATATAAATAAACCAATCCATCAAGTGTAGTATTTGAAATATATTCAGAGAGATTTTTTAAAAATTCTTCATGAACCTTTGAAAATGGTATGAGTATACACTAAAATAGCATGCGTTAAGATCCCATTATCTGAAGCCTTTAATTTGGGATTTTAATGAAAATTGTAATCATCTTGACTTTCAAATTTTTCCAATGTGCTTTAGTTGCTCTTCATAGTGGTGGACAAAATTGTACAAAGGTCAATGTCTTCATTGACATACATTGAAACAGATTATTAGTAATCTCACTCCTTTGGCTTGATTCCATAAGTATTTCAACCAAAATGAAAACTCTATTTATATGTAAGGTTGTATAATCTCCGAAGCCAATTGTTATTACTCTACTCCTCTTCCATTTCCCTCCAAGTAAAATTAAATTTGTCCTTCGATCTGCATTGATACATAAGCACTAAGGAATATCTATCCTTAAAACCTATCTTGTGGTAAAGATGTGGAATGTTTTGGTTTGTATTTTTCTCAATATGCCAAGTGCATAAACAATGTTTTGCATTTGGAAAGACCTTTTTAATGTTTTGCCATGGCTTGATCTTGTGAACATAATTTTCAGAGCCTTATTTCTCATAGACTCCAAAAACACTTCAAATAACCAAATAAATGATTCTATAATCTCGTTGCATCACGTGATTCTAGTGGGGAAAAGAGAGCCTAGAACGTCTTCAAAGAAGGTTTTAGAGACAGAAAGATGAGCAAAGATTTGGCAATAGGGAAGGCAATGGACAAGCCGGAGGTGGAGGCAACAATATGGTTTGTCAAACGAGAGCTTGGCTGTGAGTTAGGAGGAAGAGAGAGGGCAGAGATGTCGAGTAAGCCAGGAGAGGCTAGAGGGCATAGCACGAAGCGTGAAGAGAGAGACCATTGACACCTAAATTTTGACGATCTAATTAGTTGTTTATTGCAAAATAAAAATTAAGGATTAATTTTAACCTCTAAACAAAATTATTAAAATTAAATTGTATAGCATAAAGTTTTGAGAGCATTTACTATTGCATTTGTGTTGAACCGGTGATGGATGATTTTGAATTGATGATTCTGAGTTTTAGTTTGACAAGTTGGATGAAGCTCACCAAGAGAGGGAATTGGCCTAACTTTGTTATTATTTGATGACAAAAAATTGACTTATAAGAAATGACGAGTTGGGAGATTAGTATATTTAGGAAAAGATTCATATTATTCTCTCAATATTCAATAAATCTTTCATATATTCATACAATATAAATATATATTAAGGGGTATATTTCTTGGTAGAAAGGAAGGTTTCAGATAAGAAATATTGGAAAAAAATAAAAGGGAATGTTGCATGTAAAGCCATATATTCGGGGTAATATATTTGCGTGGCTACAGGCACAAGAAAAAGAAATCTTTATGGCATGATATAATCTCCTCCCTGGCAAATGCTATAGCTCATCCCCACCTATAAAAGGATCGCCTATGAACAAGAAAATGAGAGGCCACATTACTTTGAATACATAACCACATTGGGGAGACAGCAACAATTCAGAGAGAGAGAGAGAGAGAGAGAGAGAGAGAGAGAGAGAGAGAGAGAGAGAAGATCTGTTGCAAAGGAGGGGTTTGTTTTTCTTTGCAAGCTCTACCATTACGCTGCCGCACGTAACATTCATCACTCACAAAAGAAGAAACCGGCCAGCGAACTCATCTCTGCAGTCCGTACTCAAGCTTCATCGTCACCCACTGCTAGCGTGCCTTGCCAAGCTTCTAACAGCAACCCGGCCGTGCTCAAGCCAACCTTCCTACCTGACGTCAAGCCGAGACAACCACCTTGCCCGCTGTTGCTTCGTTCAAGATCCTGATGCCATCCCCATCCAGACGTGAAGCCGCTGCGCCCCTATGCCAAAAGTCGAACCCTTATCCTCCTGGTGTCCATTGAAGTTCCGTCCACGCCATTTGTTGCCCCGGCTTGCCCCAGCGTTGAAACACTGGCATTGCGACAAAAAAGATCATCCATCTATGCTTTGTCGATGATTTGTTTCTTTTTGCTCATGGGGATGTCGATTCTATTATTCGCCTTGTTGAAGCACTTGATGATTTTGCATGTCTCACAGGAATAAATTTTAACCCAGATAAATACCAAATCTTTTTCTCTAGGTTGGCTGAGATAGAAAAGGGATATTGGATCACACGCCTTTCCCATAGGTACCTTTCCTATTAGATACCCTGGTGTTCCTCGTGTCACTGGACGACTCACGTACACAGATTGCAAAGTATGACTAATAAACTCTTTAAAAAAAAAAAAAAAAATAGAAGGCTGGGGCATGTAGAGCATATCAGTTATGCCGGTCATCTGCAAATGGCCAAATCAGTATTTATTTCCACATGTACTTATCGGATGGAAATGTTTTACTTCCAAAGCAAACCATATACGAAGTGGAGAAGAAAATTAGGCAATTTTTATGGACTGGAAATATGGGAAGCCACTGATCGCATAAAGTTGCTTGGTAAATAGTTTGCTTGCCAAAAATGGCGAGAGGACTAAGGTTGCTTGATCTAAATCCATGGAACAAAGTTTTATCAAGCCGCATGCTTTGGAGACTCATACATTGTCCATCATCTTCCTTATGGAGTAAGTGGGTTTGCAAGACCAAATGTAGAGGCATTTAAATTATGTAGCTTGAAATCAAGGGTAGAATGGCATGGAGTTGGCGTGGTATTCTTAAATTGAGACTGACTTTATCTTCACCCATATCTACGCAAAGTGATTGTTGCAAAGAGTTATATGATGAACTCAAGAGTGTGGGACAGGTTGTTGGATGGTATCAACTAATATGGATATGTGGCGTTAGCAAACACAATTTTATGGGGTGGTTAGCTTGTAGAGATAGATTACCAACAATGGAGACTATATTGCGTTGGATACCTATGGCAAGATTCCATTGTAATTTCTATTTGATTGGTCTGGAAAATCGAGATAATCTATTCTTTCAATGCACATGGACTGGAATCATATGGCGCATTATCCTCACACAAAACAGAATCTATTGTTCTTTAGGAGGATGGAATGATGAACTCCAATGGATGATCAATGCTACCAAAAGAGAGGATTGGGCGACAAGGCTTCCCAAGTTTACTTTTTTAGTAACCATATATTGCAGTTGGATTGAACACAGTTGTAGATGTTTCCAAAACAAGTCAAATGACGTCCCCATCATCATGACTAAAATTCATAAACTCGTCAGAAGATGAGCTTCACATTAGAAAAACTTTAGACCTTCCCAAACAAATATAATATTGGCTACTATATATAAAGACTCCCTTACTTTATTTTTTTCATGTTCTTAGATATCTTTCTAATGCAGGAATGCCCTTAAGCTCCCGTATGTCATCTTATAAATGATACTTACATTTCAAACCATGTGCATGTCATATAGAATTAGGTTCATAAAATGCATTTCATTTAGTTATTTTTTCTAGGTCCATTTAATTAAAAATTTCCATCTTTAGAATTAGGCCATCTAGTTTTTTTTTTTTTTTTCGCTAGGAAGGCCATTTAGGACATGCATGAAAAAAATTATTTTCTCTATTTGTTTTCTTTTTCTATTCCCTAAACAAGTTTGGAACATAAATGTATTTGACAATGCAATTTTATTTTCTATTTCTAGAATAGATTTTATTTCATAAACAGATTTGGAAAAGAAATCAGAAGCTAAATTTTTAGATTTTCTATTTCTAGAATAAAAATGAGAAATGAAAACTCTTCTTATCGTTCAATCTCGACATCGCCCGCTATGCCCATCGCCAGTCATTGGACGCCTACCGCCTACTGCCCACCGCCCCCCTTGAAATAAAAATTTTATTTTGTTATAAAATGAATTTCTATTCCAAAAACATAAATTTTGAATTGTTGTCAAACACATTTCTTTGCTCAGAAAATTGTCTAGGGAATAAAAATTGAGAAATTATTTTATGGCCAGAAATTGACTTTTAGAACATAAATGTTGTCATGCACACCCTTAGTTAAATAGTATGACATATAGTTTAGTTTTCATTTAAATAAATGAAAATCCAAAAAGCGATCCGAGTATAATTGTGTTATAATTAGAAACCATATTTAAGTCGGACATGTGTTTCTAATTAATATTTGTTACATATGCTCATGTTGCTTCAAGGTAAGTTTTTTCCTCTATACTTGCAATTTACTCATTGCCTTGCTTTATTGAGTGTTCAATGATGGTTGTGCACCCACATGACCACCTTGCATATTAACAAGAGGTTAAAATCAATCCATGTTGCTTGCAATTTTATTTTTTAAAAAAATATAAGACAAAAGGAACCAAAAAGATATAAGAGTAATCTAGCGTAACCAAGTTTCCAAACTCATTTAATCTCTGATTTGTAGAAGTAAAATTTTTTCTCCTGATGCTTTACTTGGGTATCTAATCAATCCACCATAAACTAATTAATGGTTACTCCTGAATAAAAGTCATTTGCATGTTAAAGAACTTGAACCTTAAGTTGCTAATTAGTTTTGGCTTGGGAGAGCCCGGGCTAAGTATAGGTTTAGTAATACATTAGTCAATCCTAAAGCAATTTACTTTAGGTAAGATCGCGACAACTTTGCAACTCTGTTGGAGACTTGAATTAAAACTCTGAGTAGACTTAGGCCAATTTTTTTCTTTTAAAAAAAATATTTTTATTCGGCAGCGAGGATATTAGGTATGTCCTTAACATCACGTATTAATGTTCTTGCATATGGGAAATATAAAGGGAGTAGTGTCTTGTAGAGAGTGACTAGAATGAATGATTTATTTTACCTATTTGGAAGTATGGTTTGCATTTAAATTGTTATGCGTGTTTTATTACTTTAGTACTACACTATTGCACATAGAACTATGTCGTCGAACTTGGACCACATTAGGGTACTTAGGATGATATTGAGTTAGATAGGACTTCAGCCATGAGGCTACGTAATAGAGGTTGCCCAACTCAATCCTAAAAACTTCTTTCTTGGTGTCAAGAATGTTTACCTTTGCCCACGAGGCAAAAGCGCATTAGAGAATGCTTGATTGAGCCAGAGTTTAGAGGGCTTAACTTAGTATGTGAGGCTACGGCTAGTTATTCCACCTTGTTAACTCCACTTTGTAATACCTTTTAGCTAGAAATCAAACTACACATTCCATAAGCATGTCTATGTGTTTGTCATCATCGTGCTGGTGAAGTAGGTCTTCTATCCTTTGCTTTGCAATTTACTTACTTCGCTGTACTTTTAGTCAATTCATGACAATCTAGGTCAATCATTGATTTAATTCCTTTGTCAATTAGAAAAGAGATAAGAAAATTGACATTCAATGAATTGTTTAAACAAAAACTTTGGGGAACTTGCTTTCAATTCATGTGTTTGTTGTTATTAGAGAGTTTCAATTTTTTTGTTCTTCCTACTTCATGTTTAGGAAATTTTGTATTTTTATTTTTTAGTCCATGTTATGGTATCATATGTCTTTATTTTCCTAGTTCATTTTTAGGAAATTCCTTTCATGTACTGACTTTTCGTGAATAAGTAAAAAAAAAAAAAAAAGAGGTCATTGTCATGTACCAGTTCCCTATTTCCACCTTGTACTTACATGTGCTTGTTCATTTAAAATTAGGTTATTATGGATCGTCACCCGTCAATTGTTTGTGCATGACTGCAGGTAAAAATAAGCCACCAAAATGAAGTGTTGAACTATGTCTCCAACAATGACAATGACATGAATAGGCAAATCGCAAGCCTCCGACATCAAGTTCTTAAGCTGTTTGCTACTATAGCTTTTCTCATCAAGCAACCGTGTCTCGATAACTTGGATACCTCATCTTTAGTGGGAAGACAAGATGTGGGGTAACTCTTGTTACTACTTATGTGACATATTAATCCCAAAAGGTCAAAAGCAGTACTCGACCATTCTCAACTCCATACTTGTTGCAACTCTCTCCCTTGTGCATTGATGAGATTGTAAGGGCAAGTCAAAAAAGAATTACCCAATTTTAGAGGAAAAGGTATATCTTGTTCTTGAATTTAATCGATTTTGGAATAACACTCTCTCCTTTTTCCTTGTAGATGATGAACTGAGGGGCATGTCAAATTTTGATGGTGATAGCGGACCAACTTAGCCAATTCTTTGGTGTATAACTGAAATTTATCGAGTCTCGTTTCTCATTCCATAGAACCTACCATGCAAGAGCAAAAGCAAAAATGGAGTATTTATTAAATCAAGGATGAGCTTCCACCTTCGATTGATCATTTCCTATTTCCCTTCCCTTCAAATAGGGGCAATACAAGAACTTCCATTTGTAAAGACTTCCCTCTGTGTTTGACATTCCCTACACTTCTTGAATGGATAATTCTTCAAGTGAATGCTCAAATTTATGTTTTCCATGCTTTTGATGAAATTTCTTGAGCATAATAAGCTTTTTGATCTGAATTCACAAACCTTTCGTCCTAAAAGATTTTGCATGATAGTTTTACTTGTTTAAATCACAAATTCCGTTGAAGATTGTTATGACATTCCAATTTAATGAATAATATGGAATGCTTAAACATGCTAAATTAGAAGTGTCAAGATGATGAAAAGCAAGCCCTCTCATGAGATAAATGTAGAAAATTTCATATCTGCAAGGTAAAAAGTTCTCTAACAGAAGGTATAATAATCGAAATGATGAGGGACAATTTCTTTTTTCTACCGCAAACACTACAGGTGATCTATTGCTTAATCCCCTTTGAACCCCATACATTTGTTGAGAATTTTTTTTCAAATTACCCAGGTCAAGAACCACCCCATATTGGGGCAAATTGAAGGTGACTTGGTATCTTGAGCTTAGGAAAATAGATAGAAATCTTTTTTTTTTTTTCATTTGCATCAATCTCTGAGTATTGTTATCATGTTAAATTCATACAATAATTTAAGTGCCTTAGAATGATGAAGAGCAGTTCTCTCTATCTTACAAACTTATATCCTTTGTATAACATACTTGAGCTTGCATTTCATTTCATACAAAAATAATTGGTGATCATCCCCCATACTAGGGCAAGGTGAAAGACAATCATTCAAGAAGCATGGTCCAAATGTTGAATCTTCGTTAAAAATAAACCTGAGAGTGCTAGTATGAACAAAATAAAGGAGTTAGGGAAGAGAATAAGAACACAAGAGTTATAGTGGTTCGGCTTAATCCAAGCCTACGTCCACTCTCCCACGATAACAGCCTTCTTGGCTGGATTCCACTATGCAATCAACAAGAGATTACAACTTCGAGTGCAAACACTTAGTAGTAGATCACACTATCTCACTAAGTCACTCTCTTGGTATTTCTCTCACGATTACAAACGTTTAAGCTCTCAAGAGACAAGTATATGATCTAAAGTCGCTTAGACTTTGGAATTATAAATTCTACGCTCCGTCTCTTACTTGCTCATCGGTCCATGATCTCCTTAAATACTCCTCCACTTCCAAACTACCGTTGGACAGCATCCCGGAGAATCGTCTTCCAATATACCCATTGGACAGCTCAGTATCTTAGAAGATTTGGTAGCCGTTGAGTGACAAAGGTAAAATCCCAAATTGATTCCGATCGCCCATACAAACGAAATCTTGGTTTCCATAAGTAAAGCTTCTTCGTATAGAAAGATCTTGTCTTCAATCAAATCAATCTTGATGTGGAATCCAAACCAGATCACTAGCCGTTGTATGATTGGGCTTGAGTTACGATTCATCGAATCTGGATGTAAAGTCTGAGTCTTGAGACTTTACGATATGAGTCTTGAGACTTTACAATCTAGGTCTTTAGACTTTACAATCTGGGGCGTACCCGGTTCAGCTTCAGCATAGAGTCTGTCTTCAGACTTTGAGTCTTGAGTCTGACAGTCTTCAGACTTTGAGTCTCGAGTCTGGCAGTCTTCAGACTTTGATAATATCCTCTACATGTTCTATTATCTGCATGGTCTATTACTCAACCATCAAACATGTTAGTAGCCTTTGATTTATTTTGTCATCTTCAAAACATCATAAGGGATTTCCCTAACAAAACCAAAACATGGTTGTTCAATGTATGCATGCAAATAGTGTGTCAAATGTTTGAAAAAAAAAAGGTAGAACCATGGGCACGAAAAAATAGGTGTTTAGTAAAAGAAAGGCCGGTGCCTATAGACATAAGAGTACCAAAAAAAAAAAAAAATAGAGAACGAAAATTAGGGACTCGAGAAAGTAGTGTATTTGGTAAAAGCAAGGCTAATGCCCATCAAACAATTTTATTTTTTTTAAAGAGTCAAGATAGATGACTGCCAATTGTAAAAGGTTATATCCCCTATGGAATAGCACTCAAAGAACTTAAATGCTGTGTTTTTACAGTAAGTGGAGCTCATTATGAAGACAATTTCCAATGGCGAAAAAGAAAATTGGTGGTAATACCAAGACGATCATCAACTCTTACCCCTTTACACGCGTTTTGATCCTAATGTTCCTTTTGTTTGTCAACCCATGATCTAACCTACATTACGTCCCTTGCAAAGTCTCTTCAGATTAGAGTATTGACTTGACACAAGAATTCATATTTATAAGTATTGCTTGAAGAAGTACAAGCAAAATTATTTCTATCTCATTTTGCAGGCTTCTTGACTTGTAAACCTAGAGATGATTGCGGAGTTTTGTTCTTTCAGCAACCTTGACTTGAAGAGTCCCTATTTGTTTAGCCATTGACTAAGCCTACATTACGGTTCTAACAAAGACCTCTTAGATTGGTAAGGCCACACCATTCGCAAAAATACTAAGACCCTCATCAATATGATGATGGTTTTTTTGAATGAGAATGAGTGAAAGTCATTTCTAATTGAAAGTCTCTCATTTAATGTAGGCGTGTCAAAAAATCTGACCCAACCCAACCCGAACATGACCGAAACACGAAACAAACACAAGACAAGTTGAGTACATGTTTCGGGTCTCAAAATTGTTCGGGTAATTATTATGAAACAATAAAACAAACATGTTTTGGGTCAGGTTAAGGTCAAAACATTGTTCGGCCCGAAAACATTATTGCTTCATGTGTTTGAAACAAACACATTCTCCCAAAACCAAACACTCTTCACTCTTCAGTATTCACCCAAACCCAAACACGAAACAAGACTATTCACTTCTCTAGTAGTCAACTCCTCTGCCGCCGCCGCCGCCGCCGCCACCCTCACCGCTACTATCGACAACTACGTCATCTCGTCGTTTCCGCCACCACCTTCTTCTTTGCTCCTCACATTCTAGGGTTCCTCTCAATCTAATCTCATCAGTGAAGGACCGAAGCTAGGGCCGGTCAAGCGTTCTTCTTTCTTGCGTAGCAGCGAGAATCTCGCATGGGCAATTTCAACCCCCGGGGTTCCTCTCGATCTGATCTCACTTTCAAACGAGGAAGGTCTCTCAGTGTCGTTCTGGATGTGTTTCCTCTAGATGCTCCGAATGTAGCCAACGCTCGAGCTGGTTCTGAAACGGTGCAGGTTTGGATCTGTCTACTTTGTGAACGGATGCTTCCACAATTCACCCTCGTCCGGCCCCTGAAGGTCGTAAGGTTCTGACCTAGAAGAAAAAAAACAGTGCCTCCGCTGCAGCCACAGACGTTTTGCGCTTAATGGATGGCCTTAGCGTGACTATTTCGCCCGATATCTACATTTCGTTGATTAAGGAGTGCACGAAGAATGGCGACTTAGCCGGAGCATTAGAGCTCCATAAACACATCAGGCGTAGCGGGTTGAGACCCGGTTTGCATTTGCTTAATCGCTTCTTGCTAATGTTCGTGTCCTGTGGTTGCTTGGTTAGTGCTCGCAAAGTGTTTGAGGGTGTGCTCCAGAGGGACGTCAGTTCTTGGGCTTTCTTGATTGTTGGTTATATGGACAAGGGTGAGTATGAGGAAGCTATGACGCAGTTTGTGAGGATGCTTTGCTGTATCAATGTGAGTGAAGTTCCTTTGTGGACAGTTGTGTGTATATTGAAGGCTTGTGTACATTGTGCATATAAGGATCTTGGTGAGCAACTTCATGGTTGGTTATTGAAGCAAGGTAGTGGGGGTGAGAATCCCCTGCCTAGGTCGTTGATTGATTTCTATGGGAAATTCAAGTATCCGGAATGTGCTAACATTATCTTTCAGCAATTGTCTAGCCACAATTCCGCTATCTGGATGGCCAAACTTGCGTATGACTACAGTGGACATCAGTATGATACAGTCTTTAGTAACTTCAGGGAAATTGAGACGGGGGGAATTCAGAAGAGTAGATCCATGTTTTTGAGTGTTCTTAAGGCATGTGGCAGAGTTAAAGATGATGGGCAATGTGGTCGGCAGGTTCATGCTAAAGCTATTAAGGTTGGAGTAGAGTCAGATGCGTTTGTGTAGAGTGGGTTGCTTGACATGTATGCACCAATTGGGTTTATTGAGAGACGCGAGGACAGTTTTTGGCATGGTTGGAAACAAGAAGGGCATTGTATTTTGGAATGCCATGATCAAGGGTTAGATAAGGCTTGGGCTCTCAATTGAAGCCATTAAACTTCTATATCAGATGAAAGAAGCAGGGTTGACATTGCGAGAAGATCTCCTTGATGAAGTGCACATTGCTTCTGGAAGTTGAATTATAAAAGGACCTTAAAGGAATTCTCTTCCCCCCTAAAGAGAGCTACACCTTAGCTAACCAAACGCACGCACGCAAAGCAGCAGAGAACACGAAAGTAGAAGCTGGGTTTAACTAACACCAGAGAAAAGGGAGGAAAAAGAAGAAGAAGGAAAACCCAAAAACTCGACCTGACCCAATCTGAACTAACCCAACCCGAATTTTCGATGAGGGTCTAATGTGTTTCAGGTTGGTTCGGGTCGGGTTATAGTATGTGACCCTTATGATTCGGGTCGGGTGGGGTAACATCAAAACCCGACCCGACCCGACCCATTGACACCCCTAACTTAACATTGTTAAGAAGTCCGCTTATGAGTGGAAATTGTCTGGAACTACAATTCTCTCCGATGAAAATTTGGTGATGCAATTATGGTAAAATAATTATGTGTAAATCTTGACTGAAATGATAAAAACTTCAATGAACTTTGAAATGTGTATTTTAGAGTAGTTCAAATTGTTTATTTCTTTTATGAAAGCATATATGTTTTAGCTCTAATCGTGTCTGACAAGCATTATTTCCTTGAAGACTGAGTAATACCCAACGTTTGAGTTACTCTTTGAAGCCTCAAGATTT
Organism: Eucalyptus grandis; assembly: GCF_016545825.1. Taxonomy (NCBI): domain Eukaryota; kingdom Viridiplantae; phylum Streptophyta; class Magnoliopsida; order Myrtales; family Myrtaceae; genus Eucalyptus; species Eucalyptus grandis. The sequence continues at coordinate 28,171,528 of NC_052616.1, forward strand.
GCCCAAACATTCTTGAATTTTATCTCTACAAGTAATCAACACAGCATACTTCCATAACCCGGAGTCTCCTCATCAACTCAACATGCTTCCAAAGCATGGAGTTATTCTATATTGACCTAGCATGTTTTCGTAGCTCATAGTCCTTTTCATTGGCTTGGCATGCTTCTGTAACCCGATTTTCCTCCTAATTAACACGGCAAGCTTCTATAGCTCGATGTGCTTTTGTAGTCCGAAGTTCCTCTATATGGACCTGTCGTGCTTCTATAGCCTGAAGTCTTCTTTATCGACTCAATGTGCTTCCATAGCTTAATGCCCATTGTAATTGACATGGCATACTTATGTAGCCCAGAATCCCCTCATGAATCTGATGTGCTTCCATAGCCCAAAGTTCCTCTTTATCGATATGGTGTGCTTCCCTAGTGCGAAGTCTGTTCATCAACCCGACATACTTCCATAGCCTGGAGTTCCTCTGCATTGACTGGATGTGCTTTTGTAGGTCGGAGTCTCTTTTTACAGGCACATCGTGCTTTTATGGCCTGACGTTCCTCTTAATCGACATAGTGTGCTTCTACAGCCCGGAGTTCTTTTTCATCGACCTGGCATGCTTCTGTAGACTAGAGTCTCTCAATAAGACATGCTTCTATAGCTTGATGTCTCTCTTAATGAACATGGTGTGCTACCATAGGCTAGAGTCTCTTCATCAACTTGGCGTACTTCCATAATTCTAAATCTCTTTTTATCAATACAACGTGCTTCTGTAACTCAATGTTGCTCTTAACCAACACAGTATCCTTCCATAGCCCAGAGTCTCTTTATTAACCTGGCATGTTTTTTATTGCTTAGAGTCTCTTTCTATTGATGAGCCATGCTTTTGCAGCCTAGAGTCCCTTTCATTAGATGGTGAGCTTTTGCAGCTCGTGATTTACAAAATCCCTCCATATCCAAGTTTACTTTCTCGAATCATCAAGCAAGTAACTAAAGGTACTTTTTTTATTTTTAATTTCTACATTAGAATTTGCATCATATTTCACTAAATTGCATTAAAAAAAATGGGTATGTGTTCATTGGGACACATGTCTTGACAAAAAGATTCATCGCACTACATATGCATGGTCAAAATTTATGTTTCAATTTGTCATTGAATGCAACCTTTACCAGCTCATCATCAAAGAGGGATAGTTGTCCTAGTTAGTTGTTTATTGAATAAAAGTAAGGGATTAATTTTAACCCCTAAACAAAAATATTAAAATTAAATCAAATAGCATATAGTTTGACGAGCATTTATTATTGCATTTGCATTGGACTGGTGACAGATGAGTTTAAATTGATAATTCTGAGCTTTAATTTGATGTGTTGAACTAAGGCCACCAAGAGAGGGAATTGGCCCAAATCCACTATTCGTTGATGATGGAAAATTGTCTTATGAGGAATGATAAGTTAGGAGATCAGTATATTTCAGAAAAGATTTATATTATTCGCCTAATATTTTGTGAATCTTTCATATATTCATGCATATATATATATATATATATATATATATATGTGTGTGTGTGTGTGTGTGTACATACGCGCGCTAAGGGGCGTATTTCTTGGAAAAAATGAAGGTTTCGGAAGGGAAATATTGAAAAAAATATAAGGGAATATTGCATGCAGAGGCATATATTCAGGGTAATATATTTGTGTGGCTACAGGCACAAGAAAAGAAAATCTTCATGCACATGATATATTCTCCTTCCCAGAGAAATGCTAGCTCATCCCCACCAATAAAAGGATCACCTATGGACAAGAAAAAGAGAGACCCAATTACATTGAATACACGGCCATGGTAGACGGCCACAATTGAGAGAGACAGACAGACAGACAGATCATGAGAGGTCCTGTTGCAAAGGAGAGGTTTGCTTCTTTTTTTGTAGGCTCTGCCATTACGCTACCTCACGTAACATTCACCACTGACAAAAGAAGAAACCGGTCAGCAAACTCCTCTCTACAGCCCACGCTCAAGCTTCATCATCACCCGCTGCCAATGTGCCTCGCCAAGCTTCTAACAGCGACGTCAGCCCAAGCTCTTGCTTCGCCCAAGATCCTGACGCCGTCCCCATCCAGACGTGAAGCCACTGCTCCTCTCCACCCAATGCCGAAACCTTTATCCTCTTGTGTCCATTAACGTCCTGTCCATGCCGTTTGCTACCTCGGCTTGCCCCAATGAAGAAGTTCTAGTGGACGCCTGAATTAGCTCATGTAGCTTCCGAACACAAGGCCCGTAATCCCGATGTCACGCTCCTGCGGCTGTTGAACCAACGCATCACGGATTTTTTGTCATTGTGGCGCTGGAATTTTTCTTGTTGCAGATGTTCTTTAGTCAAATTTCAGGGAAGTCCATCATGATTGTGCATGGAAATCGGTTTGCGATTATATCACGATCGATTTGTGATGGAGAGCTCGGTCAAGATTCCCCCGCCGCTTGGACTACGAAAGGATTTTTATCTTTGCCACTTGTACAGAAGAGAAAAGAAGACTTGTGGGCTGGTCTTTCTTCTTTGCAAGAAGAACAAAAGGTTTCCTGCTGCCGTGAATCATTGATTACCCAGGGACGTCAAAGCAAATCTCAATCTCAAAGGCATCCTTGCTGCTGTCCGTCGTCTAGCCTTGAGTCTCCACTGCTGATTGCCGTCCAATACACTGTCCACTAGTTCGAATTTGGGAACAAATTCTCCAAATTAGGTAATAATCGTCATCCGATTCTACTGAATATTTTGTTGCTTCATTTGATTATTCCATTCAATCAATATCTTTGAGCAATACATGTATAACCAAATTAGGATATATTTCATAATTCACAATTGCACATGATCTTTAAGATTTTAAATGGAATTATTGATTCCACGTGTATCTTTAAAATTGATATCTTATCTTTAAGGATTAAGATCAATTTTTCAATTTTATTTTGTGAAATTCAAATTGATCCATATTATTTCCTTGTTTTAATTGATTGGATGATATCTTTAATAAGCTTGAATGATTTGATGATTATCTTACTTTGATTGCTTTATCTATCTTGAAAATTCAAAAATTTGCATTGCGTGCCATGTGGTTTAGAATTGGTTTTCTAAATAAAATTGCATGATAGAATAATTTAGATATTAAGACAGAATTTAGATTAGTCTATTTCCTAATTTAAAATAGATAATTTCTCACTTTAGGTGGATTTTTTCTTTGGTAATTTTAATTACGAATTTTTATTAAAAAAAATTCAAAAATATCTTGTGCATTTCATATAGAATTAGGTTCATTAAATGCATGTCATTTAATAATTGTTGCTAGCTCCATTTAATTAAAAATTGCCCATCATTAGAATTAGGTCATTTAGTTAAATTGTATGACATATAGTTTAGTTTTCATTTAAATCAGTGAAAACCCAAAAAAGATCTAAGTAGAATTATTATAATTAGAAACCATATTAAAGTTGGATATGTGTTTCTAATTAATATTTGTTGCATATGCTTACGTTGCTTTGAGATAAGTGTTTCTCCACTATGCTTGCAATTTACTTATTGCTTTGCTTTACTCACATGACCACCTTGCATGCTAGAGAGAGGTTAAAATCAATACAAGTTGCCTACAATTTTATTTTATTTTTTTGAAAATATGAGAAAAAAGGTACCGAAAGGTCGTTAAAGTAATTTAACGTAATTAAGTCCCCAGACTCATTTAATCTTTGGTTTGTAGAAATGAGGCATTTCTTTTGATACTTTGCTTCGTTATCTAATCGACCTACCATAAATAATTAGTGGTGATTCTTAAATAAAAATTGTTTGCATGTTAAAAAACTTGAACTTTAAGTTGCGAATTAGTATAGACTTAGAAGAACCCGAGCTAAGTCTAGGCTTAGTATCCATTAGTCAACCATTAGGTAGTTCACTTGAGGTAATGTCACAAAAATGACCATGGAGTGGAGAGAGAAATGCCTGCAATTAAGTTTGAATATTTTTTTGACAGTGGGCCCACATGCAACACATGTTGCCTTATACATGGACTACAATTTTGCGGAGTTGCCACAACTTGGGTGTCCAATATTGAGAGAGAGAGAGAGAGAGAGACGGCAATACATAGAGAGAATTTTTTCTCTAGGCTCTTGGGCTCCTGCGTCGCCGCGCCTCTTGTCCCTGTCGTTGCCCTGCTGAACATCCCTCCAGTGGAACTATTCTCTGTAGGTTTTCAACATCCACTTGGTTTATCATGCTTTAGCACTGCTTGGAGCTTCACACAGCGAGGCGGATCTTCACGAACAAGTTCACAGCTACCACCATTGATGTGCCTCCTTTCCAACGACAAACACAGCCGCCTATTCAGTCACCAGCATAGCTGCTTCTCCAACGAGTCCAGTGAACTGCGGCGCTTCCCCGACATCCCTAGGCGCTTACTGTGGTCAGCTTGCTTAATGAACCGACCCAGCTGGCGTGATACTCCAGCTTTAATCGGCCCCTTGATCAACGCCTCCAAGTCGTGGGAGACCCTGTAGCAACGATGTAGTTGTGGTTCTGATTTTGACACCTTCCAGCCCACGGATCTGCAAATTCATGCCTTATCTCACCGAGAACCACCCTTGTGCCGTTCATTCATCTCGATCAAGTATTGCATTGGTGACTCTTGATGAGAATCTTAACCAAGAATCCCCCGCCATGAGCTGTACTAGCTAGCCATACACATGAGCATCAAGCTGAGACCTCATTGACAGCTTGAGCCGAGAACCACCATCATCGTTCCCACCGTGAGCAACTCCATCACCGAGGCCCGCAAGCCTTGCCATGGCCCAAATCGCTGAGCCTTGCGGCCAAACCACCACGTAAGCACATCATTAATCACTAGGCACCACCATGATCTGCCACCGGCAAGTTGTCCTCAAGCCACCTTAGTCCACGTCCGTCGAGTTCGAATTTGGATACATTATTCACAAATTAGATAAAATTTTCATCCTATTTGATATTTCAAATTAATTGCCTGGTTTGTTGGATTTTATTATTTAATGCATATTCTCCAAGATTTTTTGGATAATTAAAATTAGGTTTATTTTGTAATCCATAATGGTGCACATGGACGGTTGTCCAATCTCAACCGCAAGATATGATTCCCATAAGCATGGATTATTGGCCATAGGTTGCAAAATTAGTATGAGCTTGGAGAGTCTTGTAGCAACCTTATGTGAATCACCTATAGTTTAGCTAATAGAATACTAAGCCTAGACTTTACTCAGGCTCTCCCAAACCTAACCAATTTGCAACTTAAGATTCAAGTTATTAATATACAAATTATTTTCATTTAGGAGTCGTTACTAATATAGTTTTTCGTTAATTGATTAGAAACTCGAGTAAAGTACCAAAAGATATACTTTACTCCTATGGATTAGAGATTATGGATTCAAGAACTTAATTAAGCTAGATTACTCTAATGTTTTTTTAGTATCTTCTTTTTATGAAAAATATTATGTAGGCAGCTTGAATCTCTTTTAAATTATCTTATAACATGTAAGGTGATCATGCGGGTAAGCATCCATTAATGAAACACCCAATAATCAAAGCAATTAACATGCAAGGAAATGAAGGAATTACTTACCTTGAAGCAACGTAAGCATTTGCAAGTTTAATTAGAAAAGTACATATTCAACATGAATATAATTTCTAATTGCCACACAATTTTATTTAAGTCTTTTTAGGGTTTTTATTTATTTATTTAAATGAGAACTTATCTATATCGAATTAATATAATGCAATTACTCTAAATGCAATGATGTACACAACTTGTCTATCCTAACAAGACATGCAATTTCTAATTAAATAATTACATGCAGGCTATATGACGTGTGATTTTAATTAAATGACTTAACTCTAATGTTGTACAATAGTATATATGTAATTATTTTAACATGGCATGCAACTCTAATTAAACTAATCTAGCTGACATGCAATTCAATTAAATAAACCTAGCATATAATTACTAAATGATGTGTAGCTTACAAACCTAATTCTATATGACATGCACATGAATTTTTTTTTCATTTAAAATTCAGAATAAATAAATAGCCTAATTAAATGGGTGATTGTATCTGAGAAACAAATCTAATCCATTCCAAGATGATATTTTTGGTATTTTCCATTAAATTCGAAATTAAGAAAGAATTATCCTAAATGAACTATTAAGATTAAGATATTATCTAACTTAAACAAGGAAATAATCTACACTAAATCCTAATATAAATTGAAAAATCATCCTAATCTTCTAGAATCCACCTAAATATGCAATCTACCTAAAGTATCTAACTTAACAAAGAAATATTATCTAGCATGCATTCTAACCGATTCTAATTCTGTCAAAAATCTATCCTTTTATATTAAGAAAGATTACCTAGAATTTCCCTAAAACATGTAGGATTATCTAAGAATCTAATATAATTTAATTCTGATTTTTTTTTTTAATTCTCTTTTGTGGAAACAATCAAATAATAGATAATACTCATCGCAAAATAACATCCAAACAAGACAACAACTAGATATTTCATTCCATCAAATTTTGAAACAATTAAATTGACGATTATCAAAAATTTTATCAATAGGATGGTCAATTTTTTTGCAAACGAGAATTATATCTTGGATCGGATTACCACCCTTGTGCATGATATTGGGAAAGTTTCCTAATTGTAATGGATATACTCGATATCTCAAGATATGCAAGTATCAATCTAATATGTGGTGAAATCACAATATCAACAATATACATAACAAAGATTTGAATTAATTTTGGGCTGGATAATAACCTAATCGTTCCACATTCAAACTCAACAACAATGAATCGTGGCATCCAATTAGGTGGCCAACATAGATCATAGCTTGGGACCAATGCTCCACAATGATGCAGGGGGCAGCCCAACAAAAAGGGGCCTCGCCATGGTGGCCCTTAGCACAACATAGCAATTCACCCTGGTGGGCTGTGCAAGGCGGCTGGCTCCTCAGTCTTTTAGATGAACAATGATTGTGGCAATCGGTTGTTGGAAGTTTGTTTGTAAAACAAACTAAATGTATGTTTTATTGTCCTACATAGGAAAAGTGGGAGGAAGTGAACTAGTTAATAAGTGTGGGGTTTCTTTAGTGTATCTAAAGAAAGATTGGGTCTGAGGTAGACCCCATCATACCCACATGCGGGTGTGCAAATAATTACGCGATTATTAGGTGCGTTTAGCACCTTGCACGATTCCGCACTTGTGGTTTAATTAGCACTAACCCCTTTAATTTTATTTTTTTATTCCGTACGGTTATCTTATTAACTTTAATTAATTCAAAGGTTCTTTTTTTGTTTATTGAGAGTTTTCCAAAATCATGAAAATTCAAAATTTTATTTATTAAAAAATTATAATTTTTTATTCCGATTTTTTTTTTTTTTTTGTCTCTTCAAGACAACTTTTGAAAATGATACTCATTTAGTTTGCAACATTTCTCGAAGGATTGCATTTGTTCACTTTTCAACTTCTTCCAAATGGATACATTTGTTCATTTGGGCAACTTCTTTCGAAAGGATTCATTCATTCACTTTGCAAGATTGATTTATATATATATATATATATATATATATATATATATATATATATATATATATGTATGTATATGTCAATTTTCCAAAGGAATGAATAGAGATTATTTCATTTTTGAGTCTTCTTTCCAAAACTACAACCATCTTTTCAATTATTTCCTAGAGAGACCTTGAAGAAATATTAGAATTGCTATCGAGTATTATCATTTTGAGATTTTGTTATATCCAAGAGAATACTTACTGGTAAACATTAGCAACTTTGTGGGGGCAAATAAATCTTTAAAAAAAGTAATATCACGTTTCAAAGTCTGACTTGATTGCTCTGTTGATTCGAAGCCACATTTTTCAACAATTTAAAGCATTCATTTTGTTCAACAATGGAGTCAAAAACAATCAAAGTCATGAATCAAGACATGGCCAAACTAGATTGATTCGACGGGAACAACTTGCTTGCTAGAGGGACAAGATGATATTTTTACTCACTACCCTAAAGATTTCCTACATACTAGATCCTAACTTGGCGCCTATAGAAGATCTGAAGACTACTACCGAAGGAGTACAGCCAAGTGCGGAAGCATGGAGAGGATCATTAAAGAGAAAAAGAAAAATACCGATGAAGAATTACTTTTGTCGAGGATACATTATGAATACACTATCCAATCATTTGTACGACTTATTCACTGAAATAAAGTTGGCTAGAGAAATTTGGAATGCACCGGAATTCAAGTACAAAGCAGAAGATCAAGGTACCAACAAATATCTAATCGCAAATTATTTTGATTTTAAGTTTAATGATACTAAACCCTTGTTAGAACAAGTTCATGAATTGCAAGTGCTAGTGAATAAAACTCATGCCCTCAAGATTGATGTTTCAGAAGCTTTTCAAGTTTGAAGCAATTATTGTGAAATTGCCTCCAAGTTGGAAAGACTACGGAAAAAGGTTGATGCACAAGTAAGAGGACTTCACCTTAGAGCAAGTACAAAAACATCTTCGATTGTGGAAGAGTAACGTTTACGTGAAAATTCTGTTTTGTACAATTCCAAGGTGAATGCTGTGGAAAGAAAATAGAAAATTGGCCAGAACTTCAAAGTAAAAAGTGAGCATAAATTTAAGAGAACACAAAAGAAGAAAAAGGGTTGTCATTTTGTTTGTGGCAAACGGGGACACTATGCCAAGGATTGCATTCACCGTAAGAGCATTTCAAAGAACAACAACATTCCGACGATAAAGGCAAATGCAAATTTGGTTGAAGAAAATTATGTAGCCATGATTTCAACCATGTTTTCGAATGTGAAAGTTTATGAAATTAATGATACAATGGCTATGGTTTCTGAAATCAACTCTACCACTATCTAGTCCAGTTGGTGGTTAGATTCTAGAGCAACAGTCCATGTTTGCAAGTAATTTGAAGAGACTGTCAACTCAAATGTTCAAGAGGTCCTAATAGCAAATAATGCTCTTGCAAAGGTTGCTATAAAAGCACAGTGAAAATATACTTCACTTCTGGAAAGAAGATTGCTCTTCTTAATGAATTATTTATACCCAAAATTAGGAACAACCTAGTTTCTATTGATTTACTTTGTAAGAGGGGATTTTGGGTTTTGTTTGAATCCGACAAGGTTATCCTGTCAAAAATTGGTCGTTTGTACAAAATAGTTATGCCAATGATGGCATGTATCAGCTAAGTATCAATAATAATATTGTTAGTTCTACTTACATTATTGAGTCTTCATTTTTATGGCATAGTAGTTTGACACATATAAATATTCGTTATTTGAAGAATGTGAAGAAGTTAGACTTGATAAATTTCAAAGGCGAATTTGATAAATATGAAATATGTGCTAAGCCCACACTTACTAAGAAACCATTTCCTAGTATTAAAAGAAATTCAAATTTATTGGATTTGGTTCATAATGATATATGTGAATTCAATGGCATGCTAACACGTGGGGTTAAAAGGTATGTTATTATCTTTGTGGATGATTGTAGTAGGTTTTTATATATTTATCTCATGAAGTCGAAGGATGAAGCATTTACCATTTAAGAAATGTAGGCTGAAGTAGAAAATTAATTAGAAAGGAAAATCAAAGTTCTATGTTTAGATAGAGGTAAAGAATCTTTCTTAAATAAATTTTCTTCATTTTGTGAAGAACATGGTATTATTCGTCAAGTTTCAGCACCATATACTCCACAACAAAATAATTTGACTGAAAAAAAAAATCAATCTCTTGGATAAATGGTTAATTGTATGCTTTCAAATTCAAATCTACCAATTAATCTTTAGGGAGAAGCACTGCTTATTGCATGCTATATTATAATATAATACCTTCCAAGAAAAAATGACATAACCCCTTATGAAGTATGGAAATGTAGAAAACTAAATTTGTCATATCTTAAAGTGTAGGGGCATTTGACATAATACCAAGTACCAGATCTCAAGAGAACAAAGCTCGATCCTAGAGCTATCAAAAGTGTTTTTGTTGGGTATGCCAAAAATAGTAGAGCTTATAGACTTCTTGATTTAGAGTCCAATGTCATTGTAGAATCAAGAGACGTCGAATTCTTTAAGAATAAATATTCTACGTGTTCTAAAATTATAGAAAATAATTCAAAATCTATGGAAATTCATGTAAATTCTCAAGAGAAAGAAACAAATGATTCTAAAGATATGATTAAACCAAAGAGAAGTATTAGAGCTAGGAAACTAAAAGACCTAGGTCCTGATTTTATTACTCATGTTTTTCTTGTTTACCAAAAGGATCCAAACCTATTGGGTGCAAATGGATTTTTAGAAGAAAATATCATTCTAACGGTTCTATCCAAGCTTTAAAAGTAAAACTTGTGGCCAAGGGATATAGACAAAAAGAAGGAATGTATTATTTTGATGCGTATGCTTTTATTTCACGTATAACTTCTATTCGAATTCTTTTTGCTCTAGCTTCCATTTATGATCTTTGGGTTCATCAAATGGATGTCAATACTACTTTCTTAAATGGAGACTTCAATGAGGAGATTTATATGAAACAACCAGAGGATTTCGTTCTTCTAGGAAATGAAAGAAAAATATGTAAATTGATTAAGTCTCTTTATGGGCTTAAGCAAGCTCCTAAGCAGTGGCATGCAAATTTTGATTTGGTCATATTGTCTAATGATTTCATCCACAGTAGTGCCGATAAGTGTGTATACTCTTAATTCACTAAAGACTATGATATCTTAGGGGGTGCATGACAATTGCCTATTTCTGTTCAGAAATAATTTTTTTATTCCAGACCTATTTCTGGAATAAAAATCTGTTTGATAAACTTATTCCGTTTTTTTATTTCTGGAATAGATTTCTATTCCAAAAATAGGTTTGGAATAGAAATCAAAAGTAGAAAATTTATACTTCTCTATTTATGGAACATAAATGAGAAATAAAAAATTTCTTATTGTTCGTCAACCAGTCCTCCATCTGTCGCAGCCAACCACCGTCCATCTATCGCTAGCCGCCCCCGGCCCCCGCCGCCGGCAGTCACTAGCCGCCGCCGATCGCCGCCGCCGCCGATCGTCGGCCGCCATCGGTTGCTGGTCACCGACCTCCGGCCACCATCACAGCCGCCACCGTCCGTCACCGCTATTCGCCAATCCGCCACCATCCGAAAGGAAGAAATTTTGTGTCATTATCAAACGAATTTATATTTTTAGAATAGAAATTTTGTGTCGTTATCAAACAATTATTTTGCTTAGAAACTCTTCTAGAAATAGAAATAGAATGATTGTCATGCGCGCCCTTAGTGTGCTTGTATGTTGATGATATGCTTATATTTGAAATGAATATTACTGGAGATATTGAAACTAAGAAGTATCTAACTTCCATATTTAAAATGAAGGATTTTGGTGAAGTAGATAATATCTTAGGTATTAAAAGTAAGAAATATAATGGGGTTACTCTTTAAGCCAATGTAGTTATGTTGAAAAATTATTGAATAAATTTCAACATCTTGATTTCAAGGAAATAAGTACTCCATTTGATTTCAGCATTAAATTAAATTATAATACTGGTAGAGCGGTGGCACAACTTGAATATGCAAGTGCTATAGGGTCTTTAATGTATGTGATGCATTGTACTAACTTGATATTGCTTATTTTGTATGCAAATTGAGTAGGTATATTACTAGTACAGAACATTGGATAGCTATTATCATAATTTTTTATTATCTTAATAAAACTAAAAATTTAGAATTGTTTTATAATAATTATTCGACTATATTAGAATGATACACAAATGCTAGTTGGATTACAAGTGTGGGAGATGAGCATTTCACTTTTAAATGAATTTTCACACTAGGTGAAGGTGTTGTATATTGGGTGAGTAAAGATGCGTTTGGTAATGATTATGTTCCGGATAACAATTTTTGATGAGAAATGATTTTTTTAATTCTATTCTCAAGAACAATTTATGCGCAAAAACACTTGTTTGGTAATTTCAAAAATTTCTATCTTCGGAATAGAAATACATTTGATAGGATTTTTTTAGATTTTTTTTTTATTTATTTTAATTTTTTAATTCTTTCATTATTTTCTTTTTCTTTTTCTTTTTCTTTTTCTCTTTGGCCGGTCGTCGACCACCATTGTGGTTGGCGACCGGTTGGGCGAGGTCCGGTGAGCTCATTGGAGCCTTCTTGGGCTAGGACGAGGCCCAGCGAGCTCATTAGAGGCCAGCCTGACCACGGCGAGCCTTAGCCTCACCAGATCTGGGTGAGGCCGAGGCTTGCCATTAGCCTAGCGAGGCCCAGCCTTGTGTTGGTTAGGGAGGCCAAGCCTTGCAGTGGCCACACAAGGCTCGGCCTTGCCTTGGCTAGGCGAGGTCAACCTAGTGAGATCTAGGCAAGGTCGACCTCACCTAGCCACGGTGAGGCTCGAGCCGACAAGCCTTGCCATGGCTTGGCAACGTCTCTAGGGGCTGGCAACTCTTCAACGAGGTCGCTGGCCCTTGTCTGGCTCGACGGCAAACAAGTTTCTATTCCTTTTTTCATTCCGAAGAACAAAAGAACATAAATAGTTGTTCCAAGGAACAGAAATAACTTTTACCAAACATGCCCTAAGAAATAGACATTTATAACTCACTCAACAATGGAATCACTCAATAATAGAATATGAATTCGTTGCTTTAATGGCAATTGGGAAAGAAGCCAAATGGATTAGAAATTTGTTATTAAATATCAAATTATGGCCTAGTTCTATGCCTCCTATTTCTATCCACTGTGATAGTCAAGCCACTTTGGCAAGAGCTTATAATAGCACCTATAATTTTAAGTCTAGACATATTAGTCTAAGATATGAATATGTGAGACATTGATTAAAGATGGTACTATAACAATTGTCTACGTGAGGTCAAATAATAAACTTGCTGATTATTTAATGAAGGCTTTACCAAAAGACATGGTAATAATGACCTCACAAGAAATGAAGCCGAAACCCTTTAATTGAAATCACCAGTAATAGTAACCCGACCTTTTTTCTAGACCATCACTAGTTACAAGGTTTTATGGGTAAGAACAAGTTACTAAATGTGACTGTTTGATACTAACGTAGCCTGGATATGAGAAGTTAGTATTGTCCGTTACATTTGTAATGTGTTAATAGTAATAGACACGCATGGTAGATACTTTACCCATATGAGCTTAGAAGTGGTGCCATTTCTTATGAAAGTTAGGGTTGCTTTCTAGAAAGCTCATGAAACAAGATCAAGTACAAGGCCATAACAGTGCAGAGTAATATAGAACTTCTTGTTGAAATAAGAGGTTAGTATATGTGCGGTATATCCAATTCTATTATTTAAAAGTGCAAGTTTAAAATCGAGCTACTTGTCACTTTGATAGAATTTTGAGATACTTGCACTAAGTAAATGTTTAACTTCAAAGAAACCTTTACATATGTATATTAATCTTACTAAAATTTTGGCTGTATAGTTTTAAAATTTTTAATTTTGAAATCTTTGTTTTACAAACAAAGTGGGAGATTGTTAGAAGTTTGTTTGTAAAACAAACTAAGTATATGTTTCTTTGTCCTACTAGGAAAAGTGGAGGAAGTGAATCAGTTATTAAGTGTGGGGATTCTTTTGTGTATCTAAAGAAAAAGATTGGGTGGGGGTGCACTAATAATTGCGCGATTTTGGCATGATTATTAGACGCACTTATCACTTTGCACATTTGCACACCCGTAGTTTAATTAGCACTAACCCCTTTGTTTTTTTATTTTATTTTATTATGTACAGTTATCTTATTAACTTTAATTAGTTCAAAGGTTGTTTTTCATTTATTGAGAATTTTCAGAAATTATGAAAATTTGAAATTTTATTTATTAAAATAATAACAATAATAATTTTTTTTTTTCCGATTTTTTTTTATCTCTTCAAGACAATCTTTAGAAATGATATACTCATTCAGTTTCCAATATTTCCCGAAGGGTTGCATTTGTTCATTTTTCATTTTTCATTTTTTTCCAAATGGACACCTTTGTTCATTCGGGCAACTTCTTTCAAAATGATACATTCGTTCACTTCACAATTTTTCACGAAGAGTTGTCTATATTCTTTAGGACGATTTGTGTGTGTGTGTGTGTGTGTGTGTGTGTGTGTGTGTGTGAATTTTCCAAAGGAACAAATAGAGATCATTTCTTTTTCAAATCTTCTTTCCAAAACTACAACTATCTTTTCAATTGTTTCCTAGAGATTCTGGAGAATTACTAGAATTGTTATATAGTATTATTATTTTGAGACTTTGTTGTATCTTGGAAGATATTTACCGGTGACCATCAGCAACTTTGTGAAGTAAATAAATTCTTAAATAAAGTGATGTCACGCCTCAAAATCCAATTTGATTGCTCTATTGATTGAAGCGACATTTTTTCAACGCCAGCGAAAGGAGATCGTAGTGTATTAATACTTGGTGTTTTGGTTGGGCCAAGTAATCTCAACTGAGAACTCCGAAGTCACGATCTCTCTTGTCCTCCACCCCACTTATATTTCTTTCTCAAGAATTCACGGGCAACTCAACAAAATTCACCATGCAATATGAGACAACTTCCACCGCTTTGACCAAAAGCCAAAATAAGTCTTGATGTTTGAAGTTGTGCTCGTCGATGATGAGGTGGGAGGCTGGAGACTTTTAGCTGCACCCGGACGACGGTGGTTCGGCAGATGGTAGCCGAGGCGACGGTGCTCGTTCGAATTGCTTGAAGACTCGCCTGGTCTGAAGCGTGAATAGCTGTTGAGCGCGACGACAAGGCTTCGTGAGAGCTGCTAAGAAATCGCCGGCGGCTGGTTTGCTGCAGACTGATCTGGACTTCACCCCAAGATTACTGGACGCGACGTTCTCATCTTATAAGGTTAAATTTTGGCCTTATGGACTCAATTAAGCTTAAAGTACCTTTAATTAAAGCTCATATTACACGTGGACTCAATTAAATAAATTTCAGCCCTAATCATATAGGTTTAATCAAGCCCAGAAACTCTCCCTTTCACCCTGCAATTTTCGGCTAGCATAATGTGCAATGAGCTTGGCCGAATTTCACTGTCTCGGTGGGTTCAATGCAAATAATTCAATTAAGTCCAAAGCCTTCAATTAAATCCATCCACTATTGGTCCATTGCAAGTTGCAATTAATGAACTAAACTATCTGATGGATGCTCCTAAAAATTATATGTTATGCAATTATGTTTTGTTTTGTTTAGGGGATAAATTAGTTTCTAATTTTCTATACAATTTGTCACTAAATAAGTAGTCAAAATTCAGGTGTTAATATGATCTTTCTCAAAAAAAGAAAAAAAAAAAAAACTGTCAGTAATAACGTCAACCTACAGTTGAATTAACGAAAGAAGATAGAGGACTGCACAAAAATCGTTAGGGACCGAAAGCGTACGTAACCTGGAAAAGAATTAAAGTCGATTGTCCTGAAAGCCATGTAGTCAAGGCAATCAATTTGCAAGTTGGTTGTGTTTGGTTCAATTATTACAAAGGACTGTGGGCCTTCGAATACTTTTGTGCCAAAGTTGAGCTGTTTGATAATACAATGTCAAAATCTTTGAGCCAAATTAACATTTCTAAAATCCCTTAGCCCAATACAACTCTAACCTAACATTTGCATTTCAGCATTTGTTGGAATGTTGTCACTGGATATAATGAATTTTGTCGTTCAATCTTACCCTCACTAATATTTTCATATTCCAATGTTACCCTTACGAGGAAATGATGGCTGTGACTCACCGAGGAGCCAAATGAGGATGCCGGCATGGGATCACTTGCAATTGCACAACATCGGCGTCGCCTTGCCTTGGGTCGCACGACCTCGGTAGCACTCACCTACAGTCACGCAGATGCTCAATTTTGCAAATCTAGGATTCGTGGAGGAGCTGAGGATAGTGGCTTGGACTCAAAAAGGTGCTAGAGGGACGCCGGCAGGGTGAGGTTGCGCAACCTCGACAACCCGTCACCTTGGGGCCATGATGTCAGTGGCTTGGAATGTGCCTGAAGTCAGGTGATCTTAACGTCACCTTGTCTAGGGTCACTCGACCTCAGTGGTCCGGCACGCTACACTTGCCTCTGTTCCCAGATCTGTTTTGCCTCTATTTCAAGGTACCAACCCTTGAAATTCCTGTATGGAAAAATCCTGGCTCAAAGTTTTCACTGGTCGAAACCAGTGTCTCACCATCACTGATTGATTGAGATGCATGCACCGTGTCAGCTGCAACTAAGGCACCTGAGAACCAGATCAAGCTTCAATAACCAGCAAAAGCCGGGAAATCCATTTACTTGCGTACTGCTTTGCGTGTTCGATGCAATGGCCAGAAACATATCCTTGTCATGGCAATTTACTCAGTCAAAGAAATCGGGTTTTGTTTATTCTTTACAAAACACCTTTAGCCTAAAGCAAATAGTGTTTATTATTTGTTTTTAAAGAAAATCTTTTAATTTAAAGTCATTTGCATTGTACAATGACTTTGGAGAACCCCATACACAGCAGGAAATAGTCCAGTAGGAGTGTTCAAATATAGCTGTAATCTTCGTAGAGTTAACTGATTTTTTATATTTTGATTCATGTTGGGGTTTGTGAATGGAACTATAATACACACAAACTGGCAGTTTATTGGATCCAGAGAGATTAGTTTAGTAGAAAATTCGGATAATCGATCTGCATCTACTTGAAGGGAAAATATATAAAAAATCACAGTACTCATAAAAAAGTAGGTGATCCCAGGAGTAGGAGAAGAAACATTACACTAGGCGGAAGAATTGACTACCTCCCACATTCCCGTGATTTCACTGGAGAAAAGGGTACAAATCCCAGAAAATAGTGCCCTTCATGTAAATATACGAATTAAATGTCACACTTGCGTCCTCAGAGAAAGACCGCTGTACACTTCTTGCGCTTTTCAAGGCAGATCCAATTTCGACGCGATAGAATATTGCTGATGAATGCGAGGAAAATTAACTCCCGATGGATCCAATGTCTTTATAATGGTCAAGAAAATAAGAAATTGGAGTTGCTGGTCAATCTATCGCACTTGATTGATGACGCGATTTAATCGGCACATGCACTATTGACTATTCAGTGGCTGCGATTTGCTTGACGGTTCAAACAAGATGTCGATTCACGGAATTTCCCCCTAATTTTAGATCGTGGGAAACGTGGAAAATCAAACAGGATGTTGACGTCGCTTTATAAACAGATTCCGCAATCAATCTTCGGAAACAGGAAACATGGAATGATGTTGACTCATAATGGACAGCTAACCCTTTTCGCGACCCCTACTTTAAAGCATTTGGGAGCACCATTCTTGCAATGATGAGCTCTTTCAGGGATTATAGGAGTTCTCCTGTACAGCTTAAGCTGGAAGATATGAGATGAATCTAAGAAAATTAAATGGCACAGAGAGAGAGAGAGAGAGAGAGAGAGAGAGGGACAGACAGAGACAAACTGTTATTTATCTTAGTAAGCTCATAGTGCACACTGCCTCGCAGTTAGTCAAATGATGGGGGGAACCCAAAATCAAATGGTGCGAAAAAAAAAAAAAAAAAAAAGAAAAAGAAAAAACCAAACACCAGCCACCGAACTATGAAGAGGTCCAATATCTCGCACTGACCAATCAATGCTCTCTACCTCCCTCTCTTCACGGGCAGAGGAGGAATGCTCTGCTCATGCCTAAAGAAGTTATCAGGGTCAACCCTGGTCTTGACCTGAACCAACCTGTAGAAATTGCTCTTGAAATATCTCAAACCCCAAGAACTTGCCTCCGCCAAGCTGTTGACACCTTTCTTGTTCATGCCCAGATCGAGGTCCCTGTAGTTCACATAGGCCTCTCTAGGATTCTTGGACACATAAGATCCCATGTAGTTATACAGGTTCGTGAGCCAGTTCATGTGCCTTGGCCATGCTCTGGGTCCCATCCTGCCAGGTGGCCACATACTGGATCTTGAACAGCGTGCCATACCGGTGCGGGAATGGTGTCGCCGACTCGGGGACCCGGGCCATCGCCCCACCGTATGGGTTCCATATCATGAACGGGTTCTCCTCCTGGAGGTATATCTTCCACAGGCCCAAGAGCCCCTTCATGGAGATCGGAGTCCTCACAAAGTCGGACTTGGCCTTGAAGTAGTTTCGGAACAGGGGCTTCCCCTGGAGGAGGACCTCCGGGGCCGTCGTGTTCGGGTACCCCGCGATGTACAGGACTGATCCAATCCAGCTCGTTTTGACACAGTCAGCCCGTGTCAGGCCCAGCTCGGGGAAGCGCTTACCCATGATTCTAAGAAGGGTGTCCGGGTCTCCTAGGAAGAGGGCGTTGTAGGAGGTCACCACCGTCCGGTTCGCCGTCAGGTCGGCACTCGAGGCCTGGATCATGACTCTGATGTAGAGCCTGTCATCGATCTTCGGGGCTACCTTTTGCCATTTGTACAGGAGCTTGGTCGCGCCCTGTTCGAGGGTCTTGGTGACGGTGAACACAGTCACAGTCTCAGGCACATTGACCAATTTCAGATTCCAAGCCAGGATTACGCCGAAACTGCCTCCACCGCCTCCCCTGAGTGCCCAGAACAGATCCTCCCCCATCGCCTTCCGGTCAAGAATCCTTCCCTTGGAGTCGACCATCCTGACGTCGATAACGTTGTCCACCCCAAGCCCAAACATCCTCATCATTGACCCATAGGCCCCGCCGGTGATGTGGCCCCCGACGCCCAAGCTGGCGCACAGACCCATCGGGAACCCGTGGACCCTGCTCTGCTGGGCAATCCGGTAATAGACCTCCCCGGTCGTGGCCCCTGCCTGAGCCCACGCCGTGCCCCGGCGGATGTCCACCTGGATGGAGCGGAGGCGGGCCAGGTCGAGCACGAGGAAGGGGGACTCGATCTGGGACACATAGGAGACTGCCTCGTAGTCATGACCCCCGCTCCTGACGCGGAGGGCGAGCCCAAACCGCCTCGAGCAGAGGACAGCGGCCTGGACATGGGCCTCACACAGCGGGGTGAAGATGATCACGGGCTTCGGCGCGGTCGGGAGCAAATACCGGAGGTTGTTCGCCGTGGAATTCAGGACAGATGTGAAGGAAGTGACGTTGTTCGGGGTGTAATACGTGGAAAGAGGAATGGAGTTCATGGAATTGGTCGAAAGGCAACGAAAGAAGGTCTGTTGAATCGTGGAAGTCGCAGATGTCCATGAAGATGGTAAGGCTACGAAAAGGAAGAGAATCTGTGAAAGTAGCAGAGAGCTGCGAAACGCCATTTTTCAGGTCGGTTTCGCTGTGCAGTGTGCTCTCGTCACTTGGTTCTACTGATCAAGCGTTAGGCAGGCCGTGCATATATAGCGGGTTTCCATGGCCTGGACAACGTGGCGATGATCTAATGCGAACATCACTTCGGGTCTTCTAGGTCTTCCATTACTTTAACGTGGGACGTGGCGATGATCTAATGCGAACATCACTTCGGGTCTTCAAGGTCTACCGTTACTTTAATGCGGGGTCGTTAAATGAATTATTGCGAAACTTCTGGTAAAAATGCATTATTCGATCAAAGTCCAAGCATACACATAACGATTGTCAATAACATACCATGTAACGATCTTGCCACGTGAACCTATTCAAACGCAATAAACTCATTTTCCTTGACTCTTTATCTGCGGCTAGCAAGCATAAATATAATGACCTGAATTTGACCCATTCAGACTGGGTTATTTGCGAGGCATAAATCTGGAATCTACCTTCCGCTTCCGAAAAATAAGAATCAAGAACCAAACCAAGTATACTTGAAACTGGCCTGGAACCGAACCCGCCAGTTCCAAGTCAGTTCCTGTTCTATCATAGGAGCAAAATTTTCACATGAATTAAATGTCTTTCTAGGAGAAAAATTGAATTAGGAAAACCTTTATTCATGATTTAATTGTATTTTTAAACATCTAAAAATAAAAACGTCTCCTGATGAAAACTTTAGTTTCATTGGTTAAAGTAAGCCTTTACGACTTGTGCTGGTTCTTTAAATTACTTGCCTACTTGGTGTAAACAGAGTGGACGACCTGTGCTTGACTTGTGCTTTCTCTTAAACTATCTTTAAATTTCCAAATTTCTGGGGATATTTTATTAAGTGATAGTTTGAAAAAAAATCTCTAAGAAGATGTCCAAATGTCAAAATATCTTCAAGTTTCTCTTTGAAAAACGTAAAGTAGATATCAATTTTGACATATTCTCAAAGGAGGTTTTACATCTTGTTCATAACCATCTTCCTTCTGCTGCAATAACAACACTCCGACTAATGTCGCCGCCACAAACACCATGGTCGGCGGCACTGGTCGCGCCTTCCCCGCACCCGTCCATCGTTCTACCACACGCATCTTCTAACTCAACTGCTGAGAGCGCCTCTCCAATATTCGTCCTGCCGTTTACTATGTTAATGTTTGAATTGAGCAGACGAAAGTAGGTCTCAATATACCCCTGCAATTTAGGAGTTCTGGATTAATTAAGTCGCTTGTGGTCTGAGGGTTATCAAACATATAAATACAATCAATGTTGACAAGTTAAGTTGTAAGCAGTTGATAAGCTTCTCATACCAATCCTTTTGTCACCAACGCTGAATGGAAAAGCATCTCTTCCCAAGATCACATCACAACTAATAAAGTCACATTCACCATTGGCACTATGAATAACAGTGGGGCCAGGCGGCCTTGGGAGTAAGAATTAGTCCGGAGGCCATCGCCCTTTGACCTCTGATATGGGGTTCGCCGCGCACGCTGTAGAGGGAGAGGAGCTGTGATGTCTTCATCTCATGCGATGCAAGTTGCAGTTACAGCTTGGAATATTATTTCATTAGATTAGTTCAAATACTATGGTGCATACTGAGTAGTGGAGCATCATAGTTGAATTATTATTTCATTAGATTAGTTCAAAGACTATGTTGCATGCTTAGGAGTAGTGGAGCATCAAAAGATGTGAAATCACTAATAAATATAAAACAAAGAGAAAGTGAAAATGTGTATAATACTAGACAATACTAATTACTAAACTACTTACTGTAGTCCTCCATTTAAAGTGTTATTAACAAAATAGCAGAGAAAGGAAAGTCAAAAAATCTACCTTGAAAGCTCCATTTTAAAGTTCATATAGTTTGAATTCATTGATCACTAAAAAAACCCATGAACTTTCCAAGTTGAACTATCGATCTATTCGATCATGAAATATAATATTTCAAGGTGTTACTAACATTAAAGACAGCCTAATACCCTAAAAATAAAAAAAAAAACCCTAATTTTTTTTCTAATCCTAATTATACTCTTAATTTTTTTTTTTGTCTTGTCAAAACCTCCTGATTTAGGTCCGGTCTAAATTTTACCTAAATTTTTTGTCTTATAAAAAACCACAAACTTTTACTTGGGTCTTATATGTGCTTTGTTAATCCTTCGTCCAATCTTGCGTGGCATTTCCATGTTATTATTCTAGTTTTTCCCCAAAATTTAAGTTCAAGAAAACGTTTTTTGGAGTTGAATTTCCACGTTGGTCCAAATAACATATTCTTGGATTTGAAATATGGGTAAAAATTAGAGCAATTAGGGTAGGCTTTCTTCAATTGCTCATACTTGTCAAAGTCTTCATTCCATTTGGTTCAGAGATTTTTGATTTTGCACTTAGTCTTCAATCTCTCATGCTTGAGAGTCTTCTATCTCTTGTGGTCAAAAAGCTCCCACTCAAGACGTTCAAACAACTCACATTCGGGAGTTCTCCATAAAAAATTTAGATGAAGGGTTAATGATAGATCTGGGATGTGAGCAAAAGTTTTAAAAAAAAAAATAGGTAGAATTAAAATATGCATAAAGTTTGGAGTTTTTTATGAGGTCAAAAAATAGTATAGAGTAAAATTGAGAATAGACTTGAGTTAAGGTTTTTGAGGGCATTTTGGGTCCACCGAATAATTCAACCACTGAATTGACTAAAGTGGTATCGGTTGTCCTACATAAATTGAATGGTCGATTAAATGCTCCATTTCCCCCACCAATAGTATCGCTTCAAAGTCGGTTGATTTCTGAAGAGTTCTGATCATTTTGACTTTAGTGGTCGCATCTATTCATTTGAAATTCTTTAAATATTAACAATTGTGACTGCAAGTGCCAGTTCATTATCAACATCTCTTTGTTCTTTTCAGACCTCAGAAAACAATTCACACTCCTCCTTTGTACCAGTTTTCTCGGAGAAGCCATTCAAGAAGTTTCAGGATTTACTGCCTGAATAGCTTATCGCGCTTTACTAATCTTGGAAGTCCATCCCATATAATAGTAGACATCATTCATAATAATTTTTTTTAAGGGATTGATGAGTCATATATGATAAACACAATATCGACACATTTCTCAACGGTTTAAATTTTCAAAATAATTTGCAGTAAAAGCATTATAATATATGAGTAGATCTTGAGTTCAAATCTTTCCCAATCATTTATTCGCCTCTCTTCTAGTATATGCGTGAGGGGAGTGTCAAATTATTTATATATTAAATCAAATATTCATTTAACAATTTTAAACTTTTGAGTGAAAGTAAATTTAATTAGATATGTTTTTGTTTATCTAACCAATTGTTATGTTGACGAACTCAAACATGTCAAGGGTTCAAATCCTGATGCGGCCCTTTCCTCTTGCTTGTTATTCCTCTTATCTTGCCTATTTTCATATTATTATAAATACATTATTGACACATTTCGTAACAGCTTTCATTTTAAAAGTAATTCATAGTGGTCCCTCAAAATTTTACAAGGGCAATTTTGATCCACGATTGGAATTTACCAATCCCATGTTCCTGTTTTTCCTGCATCCGAAATTTCATAACGATAGTCCTCAAAGTTAAAGGCCACTTCGGGACTAGATCTCGATCCATAAACTAGGGAGACAGGCCAATACCCTCAGATTCTATTTTGATTCAAGTTCTCCTAAATCGTACTCGCGAAGTAAGCGTGGCTAATCAATTTTTCACCTTCCCAAAAGGGGAGCAGACAGTCAGAGTCCACTACCGAAAATCAAAATTGGGAACACCGCATATCTTTCGCTCAATCTTTGCCCCATTTGAAGAGGCGATGGAAGTGAACACATGGGACATGTGCAATGGTTAAACTCGGTACAGATCGTGGAGGACACTCTACGCCATGCAAAAACGAATAGGGTTTTTCCCAAGGAAGAAAGAGATCGGTGTCTTCTCGTGTTGCAAGCAAGTCCACAAAATCATATTGCTCTTTTGCTAGGATTTTACCAGAAAGGAAGGCGCACTCTCTCGTCTTATATGGTCCAATAAAAAAAAATCCAGAGTCATATCATGATGATTACGTCCCGTCCACTCCTTACTCCGACAATCAATTCGAACATTATAATATGCATATCTTCATTTGTAAAGTTGAGTTGAAAGTCTCAACTGTCACAGGAGAAATTTACCAGACAATCAAGACTTTCCCAAGCAGAAGGTTATCATTCGGGTACTTCTTTGGGAACAGGGCTCATTGTTTCGACTGACATTGATATTACGACAAAGGCGGCAGTTTTTCAAATGAGACTGCTCAAGTAAGAATTAAATTGTGGCAATAAAATTTAAACACAGTAATTTTACATGATTTAGACATGGGGTCTTTAAACCCTGGAAAAGGGAGTCTTCCCTGGCAGGGTACCAGTTGATCCAGGCAAGGTCGCCCTACCTTTGCAAGGGCTCCCCCGACCATAAAAAACTAAGGGGGGTATTGGCAGCTCCTGTGCCAAGAAAAATATAGCCGTTGGAGAACTCCCTGTAAGATTAGACTTGAGCATGTCCTTAAACTGCTCAAATGAGGTAAAGGAGAACTACCCTAGGGTGGGTGACCCCGTACTTGCCTCCCCATCCCCTCGGTCGGGTGGATAGATATAAGCTGGGGATTTGGGGGTCCATAGGCAGTGAATGTGGGTAACCAATCCCAAAAACACTGCGTCTGTGGAAACACAAGCTATGATTGGGCTGGCATGGGGTAACCAATCCCTGTCCCTCACCCAGCATGATATGGAGTGGGTGAAATTCCCACGGTTGATTTGCCATGCCTTCGGCACTGTTCCTTAACCAACAGGGCAAATCAGTCCCCCCAGTTAAGGAACAGTGCCGACAGCAGTTTTTCAAACGAGACCGCTCGAGTAAGAATTAAATTGTGGCAATAAAATTTAAACACAGTAATTTTACATGATTTGATGGTGATGTGCTTACTTCACAGGGGGAGATTCACGAAAATGATTCGTTCTGAAAACTTATTGATGAAAAGAACTTTCAAAATATAGCACTTGGTGGTGCCATAACGTTTTTTGGCCTAACATTTTCAATTTTCAGCATTTGACCAGTCTGTCAAACAATCTGATTTGCCGAGTTGTTATTACTGACTAAATTATTTCGACGAACATTGTTTTTATCATGAAAGACATAGGAATTATGAACATATCTCAATATTGTTGGATTGGCTTGGAATGGTGGCATTTAATTGGACGATCCTGGCCTCGGTAGAATGTGATGCAAAAAAATGATGGTTATTGGTTTAATCACATTCTGCATGTGGCTCATGACATAATTAGCTATATCATTTTGTTGTTGTTCGAGCAATCTTCTCATGGTCGACATTAAACTGGGATTTCGCGCAAGTTCCTCCAATGGTTCTTCACTAAGGTGCCTTGAAAGATCAACATCACCTTGTCTGTTTCCCTCTACCACTCTTCTGGCGGCTAAGGATCTAGAATGCGCTATAGCTTTATTACTAGTTTGTGGTAATGGGTCAATGTTGCTAATAGCATTTGTCAAATCTTGTTTATTTTTGGTTCTTGCCATTGTAGTCTTATTAAATTAATAAAATGTGTCCCACCAGGCATGTCAAAAAGATGTTACGCCAAAGAGTAACCAACAAAAATCCTTCAAAATGTGGCTTGATAAGTCACCAATAAAGGTTGCAAAGTGTCGGTTATTGATTTTGGACATGAAAGCAAATGACAAGAAATTTAAAAGTACTGAGATTAGAGACAATCGTATCAAGCCATTTAAATTGTAATGAAAGTAAAGATAATGATAAATTTGTAAAAGAATATTGAATTATGTGATTGATTGGGAGGAGGATTTACAAAAAGTATGTTTGTGGTATTTATAACCCACAATTGAAGATTACGCAAACAGTAACCGAAATGACTAAAACCATGATTATTGACTCAACTACTCAACAATTACTAACCCCACTACTTGACACTTATCGACTCCACTACTTTAATAGTTGCATTCACAATTGTCGACTCCATTGCTTGAAGGTGACATCATCACCTTGTCCATGTTAGCATTGTTTGGTATTATAGAAATTCGCATATTGTCAAATTTTTTTATTTAAAAAATAAAAATTTACATAACTTGTCCACTTTAGCATCAACAATGCCACATAGAACGGCCAACATCCATGTAAGCAATTTTCCCACCAAAAATTGATTAGATAGACTATATTGGCAAATTGTTGAATGATTTAAGACTAATTTGGCGGAATTAAAATATTTAGAACTAAATTGACCCAAGTGCAATAGAGTTAGGATGTTTTTATGATTTTACTATAAAAAAAAAGACATTTATTGCGACTATCGAAATCATTTCACACCAGAATGTCATTTGTGAAACGTTCTCATTCACTCTGTTAGAATATTAAATATCAAACAACGTCCTTCATCTAAAAATATAAGCTTTTGGAACAATTAGCAATGCTCCACAGATTATCACATGATATCAAAGAAGGAGATCATAAGTTTAAATATTCTAAGCCCCAATTGGCCTTCTTGATCCCGTATTTTCACGCTTTAAATTTAGGCCAAATTCCAATCTATGCATAAGGGAGAATGTTAGAATATTAAATTATTAATTCACACATTTATCTTAAGCTTTTAATACAATTGTCAATGGTCCTACATAATTTCACACACTAAATCAAGTTTAGTGGCTAATGTGGTTATTTGTCACAACAACCCCCCCCCCCTTCTCTTTCTCTCGCAATTTCTTGCATCTTATTGATCTCATTTGATGTATACCCGCATATATTCTCCTTTGAGTACTGTTATTTAAAAAGCTCAGCTTATACTTAAAAAGTTGATGTGGGGTATTAATAACAGTACAACTTAGAAATACAATATAAAAATGTATTCTATAAACATCTATGATTGGCATTATCGCTGATGAACTTCCCGTAGGTCGACATTTTAATAAAATTTATAGTAAAGTGATCGAAATGTTCAAGACCAAACATTAGTAAGTGGTATCTTCACCTGCAAAAATCTGTCGACGGAGATAATCAATTTCATGTGAGACTAAATAGGCATTAAATGTTCCCTCGTGACACTAAACACATATCCTATTCTCTATGGTCATGGGAAGAAGTCCTTAGTTTTGCAATATACGCTTGAAAACCTAATAATACTGACTCTAATCCCTAAGGTTACGTTAGGTAGTCAATAAAAAATTTAGAATAGAATAAAATTTATCATATATTGTATTTGGTTGCTACCCAAGTTAGGATAAATATTGATATAAAAGAAATATAACCTGAATAAAAAAAATGCTTAGTATGTTTAATATTTTTAGTTTGATTTGTCTTCATTCCACTCTTTATTCGAGTAGTTTTTCTTAGCCAAATTGCTTGAGGCCTCCCATGGAAGAGGTGGGATAAAGTGGATAGAATTTTTAATATCCATGATATAAAATTTATTTTTCTCAAATAACAACCTTCTTAAATAATAAAACCAAAATAATAATTAAATACAAATAATATTTGAATTTTAGTATCAAAGAGAAAATTCAAAATAACAAAAAAATTCATTATTTATTAAATATTTGAATTTATTTGTATCATAATTTAGTATTTATATTTATTACAGGTACATAAGAATAATTTATTATTTATTAAAATTTTATTTAGGAAAATGGAAGATAATAAAAATACTAATAAAATAAATTAAAAAAAAGAGGAAAATAATAGAAAAATATGTAAATAAGATGAAGTAGGTGTGAGAGCCCAAGCATTTCACTTTGTGGAATCACAAAGGTGAATGACTATGTTTTCTCTCTCTTATTAGATTTGGCATTCACTAGCTAATCTACCTCATTGACAGTTCTTTTCATGGTCGAACTATGCCTCTGGAATACTACAATGAGCTCTTTTATTGTTTAGGATTTAGGTCGTGCAATAATAAAAGATTTATTGATGGAGTTTTTCTTCATTTGTTAATTTGTGATTTCTTTAGAAGTGGATCATGAGAGATTCTTACTATCTCCATTTGTATATTTTCAAGTTCATTTAGATTGATATGCAGTTCATATCAATAGTGATCAAGATATGATACGAAAATATGTCACTTTATTAGTGTAATGCACCAAACAATGGATAAAGTATCACAAAATTCTTTAATTTCATATTCTATCATATTCAGTTATATCCTAATTAGAAATTCAGACGATCGAACGCAATCTAAAAGGGTTAAACACCATTAAGCAAGGAAAGAGAAGCGACCAGTCTCCAATTTCTAGAAAGCCTAAAGACGACGATGGTGGTGGTAATGGAGTCATACTCGCATTTCCTTGATAGTCTACTGGGTTATATTTTCCTAGCTTGATAGAGTTATTCCTCCCCCAGAAAATACTGCCTTACTAATTCAGCCGATTAGTCACGACAACCTTTGCACAAGATAGTCATGTCTAAAGACACCGTCAAATAAGGGCTATAGTTTGGTTCAAAACCTCACGTCCTTGAGGGTCAATTGAGAGTCCTCCATACGTGAGAAGGAAAGACAAGTTGTAATAAAGTATTCTCTATCATCTGTAACCGTCCATCACGCTAGGGTTTTATAGGAATTGATTATATTCGCTTTGATAAATAAATAGTAGGAGCTTGACGACAAGAGGCACGACACGGAAGTTCATCGAACATTAAAGAAAAACAAGAATATGAAAGTAGACGAAAACGACTGCGAACGGGGTGGGGGAGATGTTGTTGGTGGGTGAGACTTCCGGCCGTGAATTTTGGACCCTTGGCTTGGGCGGAAACTATCGTGCAACAGGGCAAATTTCGCCGCTTAATGCGCACTAGCGTGCTTTTTGACTCTCCAAGCACTCCCACATAGTCAACAAAGACAGGGCAAATTTTCTTGATTTCGACTAGGGGGTCCATCTCTCCCTTTGCCAACGCCAAAAATGTAATCTCTATTTGGTGTGACAGTTCTCTCCGTTCCGATGTACTTCGGGCAATTCGAATCGCATGATGCAAAAATCCAAATTCTAGAAGAAGGTTTCAATCGAAAGCTTGAGTTTAGCAATTTGAACTCTGGCTTTTGAATTCGAATCGATAAGGTTAGGACTAACTTCGAGAAGAGCAACGCGAAAGAGGTGCTGTCCATTTCTAAGCCACGTTCAGAGTGCTGTTGACTGCTGATTGCATAGGAAAGAAAAGGTTTCTCAGCTTTGTATTTTCGTACTCAACGTGTTTCTAGATTTAACCATGTAGGATTTCATGTGGCTTGAAAAAATTCTATCAGAAGTATCTAAAACGTGTACCTAAAATTTTTATTTTGATGATTTGAACCCCAAAGCTGGATTCATACGAGTTTTGTTAGTTTTGGTTTTTCTCGAGCTAAGTTTAATTGGTATTATGCATAAATTTTCATATCCTGCTAAAAGCCTATACTCGCCACAACCAAGCAAGGGTCGACCTTCTAACTTGGAAAGGGGGAGGTAAGGGGTTCAAATCCCCATATTCTCATGGGAGATTGGAGTAGGGACGATTTCATTTTAAGAGTGGGTTTCGACTCCTACGCCCTGCAAAGAGACATGACAAAAGTCTAAGAGTGAGTGTTATAGTAGGATTAAAGTAGGATCGACCAAAAAAAGGGTCGATCGACCCTCGTGATTACCACGTGAGAGTTGGCTGACTTTCACTCGATGGCGGTAAGTAATGGTGCTTTCCTCAAACACGGTCAAGGGCAAGTTGGCCCTCGATTGCTTATATCCTATTTAGGGTCGCCTACCCTCTTCAATGAAGGAGAGGCGGTGGCAGCACCCATTTAGTGCTACAACAGTGCCACGTGTCTAGGACAGAAAGCACATAACCATAGTAAATACCATGTCGAATGGAAAAATTAATAAAATGTCACCTAGGCCTATCCATCTATAACAAAATCCGTTCGTGTAAGTTACGTAAAATTTAGGGATTCAAATAAACGACAAGAACATTTTCAAACTCGAATGCATTTTAAATCATATTTTAGGGCTTTTCACGAAATTGTCGGATTTTGACTCAAGACCTTCTCCATTCAAATAGGGAATCAATTCAATCAATTTGACTCCACGAAATGGTTGGTCAGTTAGGTTGATGTAACAATTTGAAAATAATAGTCTAATGAGTTCACTTGGTTCAACTTGAGGTCTTTCTTTCTCTTCTTTTTTCGTGCTAGACAATTAAGCTCGAGTTATAGCTTAAATTTTTCATAATATCAGTTCAAATTTATTCAAACATCTCCAAAACACATGTCCATGTTGTTATGCGTGTAGGCTTTACATCTCTTTCGCAGCTTTAGACACGCATTAGAGACATCATTGGCCTCGTTTGGTTCAACTTTAGAGAAATGGCTTAGCATTTCCCCAAGTATCTTTGAGAGAATGAGCATTTTGGGAAGGAAAGTGTGTTTGGAAACAAATTTTTGTGTATGTTTTGCAAAGCTATTTCAAAGTAAAAAGAAAAGAAAATGGAGGAGGAGATGCAGCTAGGTGATTGCCGGGGGGGGAGCGGTTGGTGGCGGTGGCGTTGGTGGCGGCGGGGAGGCAATGGCGGTGGTGAGGAGCAGCTCGCCTGAGGTCGCCTTGGCAACGCTCTAGGTGGTGCCGACCTCAGGTGACGCCCTGAGTCGCGCGACCTAGGGCGTCGCTTGAGGTCGCGCGGTCTCAGGTGACGCCGCCTAAGGTTTAGCGACCTAGGGTGTTGCCTGAGGTCGTGCGGCCACAGGCGACGTCGCCTGAGGTCAAGCGGCCACAGGCAACACCGCCTGAGGTCAAGCGACCTAGGGCGTTGTTGCCCGAGGCCGCGCGGTCACAGGTGGTGTCGCTTGGATCGCTCGACTTCAGGCGACATCGCCTGGGTCGTGGGCCTCAGGCGACCTCGCCTGAGGTCGCCGACTTCAGGCAAGGCATCCCAACAGCTCGCTTGCGGTTGAGCATCGCCTGCTGTGAAACTCGGCCGACTCTTAGGCGGGGAAGGAAGAAACGAACGGCGAAGAAGATGAGTGAGGAATGAACAGTGACTTGGCATTTTGGAAATGCCAATGCTGAACGCAGCCGCATTGGGCTTTCAGCATTTGGAATGCCCACATTCTGCAAAAGAGCATTGAAAAGTTGTCAAATACAAAAAATTTCTCCCAATGGGCTTTCGGGGCCCAAAGTCCTTCGGAAAGTCCAACCAAACGGGCCTATTGTTCACCTAACTTTAATAAAAGTTGCTCATCGTCGTCGCTTCTCTTCTATTACTATTCTTTTCAAAAAGCATATAAATAACGACAAAAGATCCTAAAATGAGAGACGGTCGTGTTTAAGAAGTATCATTATATTATAAACTCATCGACAGTGACTTTCATTTTAAAATTGTATAAGTTTGTAAGATAGCTCCTACTATTATGGACATACTCCATGAAACCGTCAACCGACCACCGTTTCATGCTCGTCATCGGCTCCGCTTCGAGGGGAATAGGTGTTGGTTGATGATGGAGATGGTCGCAGAAGAGATGGGACAGCGCCATGACATGCTCCCTCAAAAGAAGATTAATTATTGTTTATTTTTTCCTTTTTTAATCAAAATTTTTAGGAATATTAGGAAGGACAATTAGAGCATATATTTTAAACTATCACTATAAAAAAAAAAAAACAATATACATAAGCAGTCTTATCTTAGGGGTGTGCAAAGAAATAGAACCCACCCGAACAACCAAAAGCGGTAGTTCTTAAGAGAACAAGTCCGGTTTCCGATTCTAATTTATGGGAACTAGTGAATACTGGTCCAGTTCCTGATTCCAAGGACGAATCCGCTCACCCGTCCATTCGGACCAGAAATAATATATTAATTTTTAATATTTAAAAATAAATTGAAATTAGCACATCTAAATTTTGAACTATTTCACAATCTACCGAATTGCTAGTGGAGGAACTTCTACATATAAGATAAGCTGTGGGATTTCTTGTGAGTTTACCGAGATTCCCCATATTTTATTCTCCACCTATCCCAAAAGGTGGGAAATGGAATAAATATAATAGCTTCCTAATTGCAGATTTTTCATAAATAAAAAAAGCCCAGAAATCTTTGAATGAGATCACCAGTGAACTCTGCCCATTAGTTGCATGGATCACCATTCAAAGATTGAGACAATCTTGTGGAGCTCAAGCAATTATTTTTAGGCTTTTAGTTGGTTATTAATTAAAATAAATTCATACTTTTGGCCAACACTTTGTACAACTATTAAAATAGCTTTTGATGAGATCAATTTTAAGGATCCACCAGGGAACTAGACCAGATCAGTGGTTCGGTTCCTAGGTGAATCCATAAACTAATGGGGCGGTTCCCAATTTCAATTTTTCAGAACCGGTCCTTAGGGGGCGGTTCCTGGTCTTAGGCCAAGAACTACTCATTATCTACCATCAATTTGAGGGGTTGAATAACCCACTCCCTCATTAACTATCAAATCCACGTTAGATAAATTTGCTTGTTGAAAATTATTTTTGTACTAATAGCGTATGCTCAAATTACTTTATTAGCAAATTTGGAACCCTGGAGTTTTCATAACCGACGATCCTCTTGTCTCGATATTGATGACTTACTAGCCAAAATACCACACCAATAGCAACATAATAAATAATTATATACTATAATAGATTGCACCTTTAGTTCAATGAAAATGCTTTAGCAAAAACCCTTCTCTGTAAGTATAATTTTATCGAAAAATAAATGATAGTTTACTCTCATTTCACGTATGCAGCCACTGCCTTGGTCAGTAGTGCCATGTATTAAATGTTAAATATTTGCAAGCGTGGCTCTACCTCTATTTTACTTATCGTCATCTAAGAACTTGTCCGAAAGACTAATTAGGTGTAAAGACATGAATAAATGAGGGCGGTTCGGACTTGGAACTTGTACAATTTTGACCACTGGATTATATTTTGTTCAATGAGAATGTTATGACATAAAATTGATAACTTTGCAATTGGTGCCGTTCAATTTTTTTTTTTTGTATTTTTTGTCGCTCAAACATTTCTTATCTTTTCATACAGGTAAATCGAAGAGTAATCGATATGGATTTCAGAACAAAGAGCATCCAAAAGAGAGAGGGGGCTTGAAGCCCTGTTCAGAGGGACAGTCTCACGGTGTTGGGTTTTAATGATTCAATCTGCGGCTTTATTAGGGCCTTTCGAACAGTGGGCCAGCCGAAGAGAAGGAAAAAGAGGAAAACAGGCCCGGCTCGTTAAGACAAGTAGGGCTACATCCCACGTTACTTGATCTTGCTGACCCAAGAAAAGCTCAACTGATGTCTTGCTGTCAAGACTCCATCAATTCGTGGCCAAATTTCAGTCCTTCGACAATAGCTAGGGTTTCAACGTGGAGCACAGATTGCACCTTAATCGAGCGAGCAAAACCTCCGATAAGCACGCCGGAAGTGTCCCTACAATCTCTGGCTACCGCTCCAATGGCAAAGGAGCCATCGACAATGAGTTTTGAAAACCCCATGGCCGTCGGGACCCGGTTCGCAGGCAAGACGCTTTCTTGCCTGGGCTTTTTCTTTTAATTGGTGCCGTTCATTTAAATGTCCGATAAGGTACGCATTTGTAAATTAGCAATAATTATTTTAATTTTCTTCAAAATACTACTATATTTTTTTTTTTTTTTTTGGGGGTTGCAAAAATGAAAAAAAAAAAAAAAAAAAACTAGCTCTTTTTCACTCAACAAGCTTGGGACCAAAGTCCAAAAGAAAGGTTCATTCAAGAGGCCCAAGTAAGTTTAAAAAAAAAAAAAAAAAGAGGCCCAAGTAAGAATTCATACGGAAGCCTAGACAAGTGGACCTGTGTGCAATTCAATGGGAAAAAAAAAAATTGCTTTCACATAAGGCAACCTGCCATGGAGGCTTTTGAGTAAAGTTCTAACAAATCGGCAAACTTTCTATTCAAAATTTCTAGAAACTAATTTGATCAAAATTGCATCTAGCGTTGAGAAATTGCTAAAATTCTCAAGAACTTTATTAGTTACTATAAATTCCTTCAAATATGAAAATATACACTAACCCTTTGAAAAACTTACTAATAACTGAAAAAGAGTAACTTATATTCGTAATCAAGAAATTATATATCGATGTGAAAATTACAAGCCATATGTCCTAAATACAAGATTTCTAACTAAGATGTGACTTGATAGGATCGGCATAAAAAATTCATAGATTTTGATATATCTATTACTTGATGAATCATAATAATAAAGCCGAATATTTTTATATCTTATTATGCCTATTAACTGATAGAAACCACGTATGTGTATAAATAGCAAAGATCCTATGCCCATGAAAAAGTACTGTTCTTATCATCATTAACTCCAGATCCAATAAACAAAATGGAAAAAAAAAGTCTAAAATCTGACTACTTTAGAAAATTTGCATATTAAATTTTGGAAAAACTGTATTGGCCAAGAAGTAAGAAAGGTTTTCAATTAAAGATTAGGAAAATAAATGTTCCTTTTTCTTTAAACTTCGTTCCTAACATCAACAAATTGAGCAAGTTGAACCAAATTATGTAACCACAGCCCCACAAAAAAGGAAAAAAAAATGGTAGAAATTGAACTGCTCGGAGCCATGGCACTTGTTAGGCCATATTAAAAGCACACAAGATAGTTAAAGACCATAATAATGACAATCTGGGTCTTTAACAGAAGTTGTGAGCATGCGATAAAAATGTTTCTTTAGCCCCTTCATCCTCTCATTCTGTCAGAAATCAAAACCAATTTTAAAGCAACTAAACTATAGCGTAAGTCCATCAATAGCAGTTGCTGAGAGACAGTTTGCATATGCACTTAACATTGTGCCTCTTTCTTGAGACAAAAACTTCCAGAAAACCACCTTGTACACAATAACAATGTTTAATATACCAACATTAATACCAAAATTCACATATACATAATTCACAATTTCAAAAAAAAAAAAAATTGTCTAATGTTGTCCAATTTCATAAACCAACGAAGGGACCACACGAGACATAATACTTATAATCCCCATTAACCAAGCTTAAAAACCATAACAAAAAATTGCAATTACACAAAAGATAGACACAAGTCACTTATTGTGCGTCCTAGCTCACATAACAGAGAAAAGGTACGTCAATCCATCCTAGCAACTTTCTTGTATATTGAAGTAACTTTCGATATGTGAAATAACTTTTAATATAAGAAAGCAACCAATTTATGTGGTTAGTGACTTTTTGTTTACCGGTAATATCATCATGTGATTGATTATATTATCTTCGACCAGAGTAATTTTCAATATGCCTAGTAAATGTCAACATCGAAAAGTAAAATACATAATGAGGTTAGTAAGTAACTTTTCATTTACTTGTAGCATTCATATGTAATTAGTAATATCATATACCAATAAGTAACCTCCAATATGTTTAGTAACCTATTCCATATGAAAGAATACCTTTTATGTAGTTAGCAATTTATATTTTGTTTGGCAACTTTTCATTTATAAAATCATTAAATTAAAATTTGATTGGTGGCGACTCTATTTGGTATTTGACTTTATGATTATATCTTGATCCTGTAGATTGCCCAAACTTAGGATTTGACTCTATTTGGTGTTTGACTTTACAATTAGTTGCTCAATCAGTGATACGTTCCCTAACACTAGATACATACACAAATTCTCGTGAGCTTTCGTGTTTCTCTCACCAAATTTCACTAGAAAATCTTAAGAGAAAACCTCACTTGGTTGTGTGTTCTATGCAAAAAAGTACCTAAAAACTGGAAACTCTCGTTTCCAGGCAAGTTCGCAAGCCGAGTGGGGCTGGTCAATCAACTGATCCATGCCTAGGAGGTAAATGTTACTAGGCTCGTCAAGTCGGGCTCCCAGGACATTGTCCCGGGCGCCCACTTCTCGTCCAAACATGTGCTTTAGATATCTTCGGGATAATATCCAAACTTTGATATAACTAGAAATTTAGCCATAAAACAACACTAATTAATTGGGGTTCCTAGGGACCTAACCTACCAAAAAAAGGCCTTAAAAAGTTCACTAACCCGTCGTGATATTTGAAAGCGTTTAGTTTAGGTTTGTAGATTAGTATTGACTATATTGTGTTTCCGGTGAAATGACTATTATAGCTTTTGATCATAAATATAATTTTACTTCCTTCTTACGATTTCAAGCTCCCCATTGAGGGGGAATGAGTGAGTGAATTGGACCATTTGACCATTTACGTTTGGATATTTATGTCACGGTGCAAAATGGATCATGTTATTGTGCATGAATTAAGCCATGGCGTATGGGAATCTCATTTTCCAAAATTTGGAATACAAAATATAATTAGGCCTCTGCCAGAGGATGTGAATTGTGATTTGCCTCTAAAAAGGATTCTAATCCCATCGCCATTGCAGTAGAATACGGGTTTCTACCTATCCAAGACGACGTTTACATATTTCTGGGAAGAAATTATTTGTCCAAGCACCACTCCATGACAAGCCAACCCACTAAACTTTTACGCCCTTTACTACCCATTTTAAGGTAGTGGGATTTATAGGCACCTTAGAAAATCCCACTATCAAAATGTCACAAAAGACCAATCAAACCCATTATACCTATTTTCTCTCTCCTCAGTCTTTATTCCCTTCCCCATTGGAGAAAGTGGCAATGGTGGGATGCTCTGTCCTTGCCTGAAGAAGTTGTTCGGGTCGACCATGGTCTTCACTTGGACCAACCTAGCGAAGTTGCCCCTGAAGTACTTGGGACCCCAGACACCGGCCGGGACGAAGCTTGCCCCATTTTTGTTCATGCCCAAGTCAAGGTCCCTGTAGTTCACATAGGCCTCTCTAGGAAACTTGGACACATAAGGGGCCATGTAGTTGTAGAGCCTCCCGATCCAATCCGTGTGCTTGGTGGCATCCTCGCTAGCATTATCCCAGAGGCTCAGATACTATATCATGAAGATCGTGCCCTTGCGGTGCGGAAACGAGGACTCCGGGATCTTGCTCATCATCCCACCAAAGGGTGTCCATTTCACCAGCGGGCTGTCCTCCTCCACCAGTCTCTTCCACAGCCGCTCCAGGGCAGTCTCCGGGATCTCCTCCCGGACGAAGTCTGACTTACCCTTCAAGAAGTTCTTGAATCTGGACTTCCCCTCGAGGAGGACCTCACACGGGGTCCCGCTAGGGTACCCGGCCATGTACAGGACCGATTGGATCCGGGTCATTTCAATGCAATCACTCCTCGCGAGGCCCAATTCGGGGAAGCTCTTCCGCATCACCCTGAGGAGTCGGTTGGCGGTCCCTAAGAAGAGGGCGTTCTACGATGTGCTCACAGTTCGCTTCGGCTTTGCCTCCGCCAGCACTCGCCACTTGGATCATCACCCTAATGAATAGGGTCATATCATTATTGAGTGATTTATGGATTGCGCATTTAACCAAGACCATATAGATTATAATGCTTAGGAATATACATGGGAAACGTTTGCATGAAATAATGTTTTACTAAAAGATAAAAGATACTAGTATTGGGTGTTATGTAAAATTAGTGTAATCAAGTCCTCAAAATCCCAAATCTCTAGTTAGCAGAATTAAGGTGGCCTCCTGCACCTAACTTGACTCTTAACTAGCCTAGAATAAGTTAGTGGCAACTCTAGTATTACTCAAGTAAGCGAGAATCTAAATTATGGCTGGTAAGGTTTGAGAGAGTTATGCAAAGTGTAGGTGCCACCTTGCTAGAGGTTTACACGTGCCTGCCTAGTTAAACAACCCCGAGATTCATTTCAAGGGATTGCAACATAAATATGTTTCCATCTTTGTCCTTCAAAACAACACTAGACTCTCCTTAGTCACCAAATTTTTCTATAAAGAAGTACTTATCCAGTGATCTCAGTTATATCACTCTTTCATGGTAAATTCTTGTGAGTAAACTTGTTTTTGCGAAGTTATGAGTAGTCTTTTTTATTTGATCAAGAGATTAAATTCTCCAATCGTTTCTCTTGAATTTCTTCTATAGAGGAGTATAAATACAGAATCATAGGAATTAGAGTATCCTATTATATATTAAATCTTGATGCATGAAAAGTTATTATTAAAAATAGAAAAGAGATGCTTTCAGGTATATTATTCCTTAAAGTTGAACTCGATACACAATACCTTTTAATTGTTGGAAGTCGCAAAGTGAAAAAAATTCCCAAATGATTTGCAGTTTAAAATCAAATTCTCATTTCGAAATATTAACACACTCGGACTATTATTTATATGAAGTAGTGCCCAAACTGAAATATACAATATCGTTTAAACATAAAGATACTAGTGTAGCGAAATACCTATTTTACAAGACATTATGCTTTTTCGACTACCGATGCTATAACACTCAATACTCTAAGTGACATAGAAATTGATTAACAAAATAGAGGTACAACATTATGCGACAAACTCTTATTGGATGCTTAAATATATTTTGCTGGTCAACTAAGCTTGGCAAGCAAGGATCTTCGTAAATCCTTCTTGTTCACTCCCCTTGAAATGCAACAGCCTTCTTCGACTGAAGCTTCGTCCTCTCTAAACAGGACTTTCCATTAAGCTTCTGGGAAAGGTAATCTTCAACATATTTCTCCATCTTTATCCTTCTAAATAGCGCTGGACTCTTCTTATTCTCCAGAGATTGGATTGGGCCAATTTCTGAGTCCAGCTTAGGGCTGAAGAACATAGCAATTGAGATCCTTTCCCTTGTCGAATTCACCGTGGCTCTGTGCTCAATGCTGCTGTAAAGACCATTGCTAAGAATCTGCCATTATAAGCAAAGGGAAATCATATTAGATACACGTGCAAACAGGCTGGGCTTCAAGGAAATTTTCAAAGAAAAAGGGAAAATGCGCCTGGTAGCCTAGCTCGACTGAATCTTAACCCGAAAAAACTTGTCTGAGATGACCACGCCGATTTGGTCCTTTGTGCTGTTGGATTAATTTGAATAGTCCTAGTAATAAATACCTTAGATTCACCGAATTACTCGTATGATATGTTCATGGTTGTTGAAATTTATACGAAATACCTTTCGTGTGACGAATTGCCTTTGTATTTTCAATGGATACGGTGAACGGTCCACCAAACAAATTCAAGCCTAATGTTTGATTCAAAGGAATAGAGATGAAATTGGGGTCTTGAGAGTTTTGAACTCAAGTTGTCCTACACCAATACCTTAGAGAAGTTGTGAGATCCTAGAATCTGTTTAAGTTGACTTTTACTCTTTTTTTGGGTCTATTTTAATTATCGTGCTTCACACAGTTTGACCTTTTTGAAATCCAAAATACTTGACATTATTACAATATACAAGCATTTACACATAAATTCACACAAATTTTTTAAAATTTTCAAATTACATTATACTTTAATTTTAGCAAGAAATCAAGAAACTTCCTTTCACTTTCACAAAAACTTGAACAGACAAACCCTAAAACCTAAACTGATAGATGACCAATGTTGTTGTCATCGAAATCTGAATTATTTGAAACTACCAGAAGGTAAGGATTATAGTTATCATCACGTTACCTCCAAATGAAACTCATTTAATAATGATGCACTAAGTTGTTTGAGTTAGTTAACATGCTTGTAGCTAAAGGGGCAAAAATATTCTATAGACTCATTATGTGGTGATGTGACATGAAAATTTATGTTTTTTCAAGTGACCGAAAGTGGGTCGAATAAGTTCTCTAAGGGAGGTATAGTAAAATGAGCCCAGATAATAGATTCTGGCATAATGATAAAGAAAGAAAAAACATGGCATGCTTTAGAAAGCGGAAAAAGATGAACAAGTTTAAAATTTCAAAATTGAAGGAGAATGTTTGCCAAAGCAAGGAAATGGTACCTCCATGACATCTCCCACATTCACCACAAATGCATTTGGTAGAAAGTGAACAGGTGCCCAAACTCCATCCTTTTTAATTTGGAAGCCGTGGACACCGTTGATTTGGTGGAGGATGGTGATGCCGGAAGCATCCGAGTGCGGTCTCATCCCAATAACAAGCTCTGGCTGTGGGCACGGAGGATAGTACGTCATCCGCATAGTTTGAAAGCCATCTTCAAATAACTCTTTCATCTTGTTTATCTCGATGTCTAAGCATTTTGAAATCAAACCAAGTAGCTGCATACCCAGCTTTTGCGTTTCCTTAATGTATGAGTCTATGGTGTTTCTGCATGTGAAATGAAGGTATTAAGCATTTCGTTATATTAAAAAAATTATGGAATATTCTTTTATGTGATAATACGACATGTGAGCCAACTCGCATGTACCATTAGATCAAATGACTCCTATGTGAGGCCCACCTTTTCCGCATGCATGCCCATACATGGGGAGTTATTCTCACGTGAAATTTTATGAATGCCTAGAGATTAAATTTGTTATTTATTTGCGTTTTCTAATATTTTGGCATCTTTATGTTTGGTTACTTTACTTTGATAACAAATAGAAAAAACATTGAAGTTTGTACTTCATATATTACTACTATCTAAGACAAGAATGCTGAGGACATTTTAGTATCTTATATTAGGAAAATAATAATAATAATAATAATAATAATAATAATAATAATAATAATAATAATAATAATAATAATAATAATAATAATATCAAAGAGAATAATTTTTGAAAGTAACATTTCAACATTTGAAAACTTTTTTCTTCTCACTTTCAAGTACACTACCAAACAACAAAAAACCAATTATTTTCCTTATAAATAATTTTCACTGAAAATATTTTCTTTCGTTAAGAAGCTTTACACAAAACAAATGCATCATTAGACTCTATTTATTTCATGAAAAATGAATTATTTGGAAATATTTTTTCTTAAAAATGATCACTTATATTGTATAAAACATGAATGAACAAATAATATTTTCATTGTCCAAGAAATTATTTAGTCATAAATTATTATCAATAATGAAATTATTTTTCGTTAACTAATTATTTCAAATAATACAAACGATTATTTTTTGAAAAATATTTTTTAATTTTCCGCTAAACAAACGGAGTCTTGGTCTTTGTGCAATACCTGCTCCCCTAGAGCTCACTAACATAAATATATAGCCAGGCTATTATCTTGATGATGCACATAACATGTGTATTTGCGTATGTATCAAGA
Organism: Eucalyptus grandis; assembly: GCF_016545825.1. Lineage (NCBI taxonomy): Eukaryota > Viridiplantae > Streptophyta > Magnoliopsida > Myrtales > Myrtaceae > Eucalyptus > Eucalyptus grandis. The sequence goes on from NC_052616.1 coordinate 28,212,014, forward strand.
CGGAGAAATAACCTGAGCGACAAAGGAAGCTCTGAAAAGAGATCAGGTCTCCTTTTGGCAACGGGGTTGAGTATCATGAAGAACCTGTCGCCCCAATCCAGCTTCTCTTCGGATTGCATGATATTCCCATAACCTTCGATCTCTCCCGACCTTATCCCGAACTTCATTTTCTCCGACAAGGGAAGCTTGAAAAATTCTTCGACTTCATGCTTTAGATCCTCCAGCAGAGAAGGGCCTATTCCGTGGTTAACCAGCTGCATACACAAATTGCCATTTTATCATTTTAAATTGGTAAATATAGTCTCAAATATTTTTAGTATTTCCAATATAGTGTTGATTATCAGTTCCTCAATTTTTCCCTTTGTCACGATGTATTTGATTTCTTAACAAAACGAATCAGTTTTAACAGAAAGCGAACGTGCACCAAACTCCTTATAGAGACATTTAATTGCAAAGATCCATGCGCACATGAGTGCCTTTGTGGTTTTTTATTTTTTATTTTTTAATTGTTGATTTTTATTCTCATCTTTCCTATAATAAATTTCAAACCTCGCGCAACACGTGGGTAGACTTTTAGTATTACGTCATCCATATGATTGGTTACTCCAGTGGTTTGAAGACGAAAATGGCATTCCGAGGCGTCCTATCATATATATAGGAAAGGAGAATATAAAAATTTTGCGTACCATAATTTTGTTAGGATAGTGTCCAGGAAAAATGGAGAGAGATGCGAATTTTTTAACCATGAAAAAAGAAAGGGTATGGAACGACAGGAAATCATGCTCGGTTCCTTTTTAAGGATCCATAGTAGCGAGCATCCAATTACTTCTTGCATATTTCTATTTTTGAAAATACCAAATACATAACCTAGTTTTACCTTTAGAGACCACTTTGCACCATCCCTTCAATTATCCATATGTCCATATTTTACAGAAATATCTCCAAGAAAAGCATGTATACAAATTCGAAATTCTTACATTCACCAAAAACAATCAAACCACTTTACCCAAAAAAAAAAAAAAAAAAAAAAAAAAAAAAAAAAACAATCAAACCAATTAAAAATTAAAATACCCAAACTCTAAGCAGGATGGTAAAATAAGTTCACAGGGATAGACAAATAAGTCGTTTTAAAAGTGGGTTTTGCTTAGAAACAGGTTGATGATATTTGCAAAAACAGAGTTATGTAAGTGGTAGTTTAGTAATATATAAGATACGTTTTTTTCTCCATCCCTTTTTGTTTCTTTCTAGCAAAAGAAAAGAAACGAACCATAAATTGCTTGACTAAGGCAATTTATGAAATCTCCTATCATGATAAACTCTTATTTAATTGCGTTAATGTTTCAGTCCGGTAGCACTAATCACATGCTCATTAAAAAAAAAAAAAAAAAGCACAGAACGATATTGCACGACATACGTACTCAATAACCAAGATAGAAAAAGTTCATGCGAACCAAAAGAAAAATTGCGCAATGTGTTGAATGCATATTATCCCATGCATGCTAAGCCCTTAGAACGTCGTGGAGTATGTGGGCTGACCAACCGACGGTGTCGGAGGGTCCGCATCGCAGGGCGGAGTTTCTGTTTCTGGTCAGCCCGATTTTCAATCAAATTATTTAAACAAAATTTAAGAAGAGGAGGACTAGGAAGACGAAGCTTCAAGCCTGGGTGGGCTTGACAGATAGAGAAGAGGGAGCCTGAGAGAACCTGAAAGAGACCCATGTCTTTGCAAGCCACATGCAATTTCTGCAATTCTTGATCACCCACGGTTTGGGCCGAGGACAATTTCCCCAAGTCAATGATTGGAACGGTTGGTGTTTCATAGCTTCCATTACCAGAGAGGAACTGCGGTTCTTGGTCGCGTCTAACATACCTCTCTGGAACTGTCTCCATGGTTTCTTTGAAGAGCTCTTGAACGCTCACCACGGAAGAACCACTATGGAGAGGTGGTACTTGTGATTCCATTGCCTTTATTCGATGCTAGACTTGCTCCTGCATGGCGCTATTTATGGAGAGAGAGAGAGAGAGAGAGAGAGTAAAAAATTGGTAAATTGCAATTGGACATTTGTATAAACGGGTCATATTCAACTATCAATAGCAGCTTGTTACAATTATACTGCTTTTTAAATCGGTTTTAGTAAAGGAAAAGAAAAATACCCTTTTTGTCTTGTTTCTGATTGATTTCGTATCATACGCACGTTCTATTTTTTTACGGTCATATCCATACTTGAGCAAACTTCAAATTATTTCGTTTCATTTTATAAAACCCTATCAGCATTAAGCAAAGGTCATTTAAAATGGTTGGAAGACGTGGAGCAATGGTTCAATGATGCTGGAGTTAGAACTTTTGACCGATGTTATCTACGACAAGAATAGGCTTTCAAAGGTTGATCTTGAATCTTTATGGAATTTCAAAGGATGTAACGGTCATTGTGATAGCTCGTATCGGTTCACCCAAAAAGGTCTTGCTTGATCCAGGAACTAGTTGCTAGGTAGTAAGTTCTTGAAAGATTCAAGGAGAGTGGCTTCTAGAAAAGGTTCCATTCAGATTTAGAACTTGATAATCAAAGCTTCACATCTCTCTCTCTCTCTCTCTCTCTCTCTCTCTCTCTCTCTCTCAACTTCAACCGAGCCAGATCTGGGTCTCTAGAGTTAGATCTATGTGTACCATCTTCAGCCGAGCCAGATCTAAGTCGTTGAGGACGGCAGAGCCAGATCTGCGCGTTCGAAGAGGGGCTCGCCTCCACCTAAGTCCTTGCTACTGTCCACTGGCTCTATACAGACCCTCCATTTTGGAGATCAGGATTAGGGTTTCAGTCATTTCAATTATTTGTGCTTTCTTTTAGGATTTTTCTATCCAGGATCATTGTGTATAAAAAAGCACAAATGCCCACGAAGAGTCTACGTAGCAGTGTTAAATATTGTTCTACTAGAAATTGACAAAGAAGGGAAGAGTCTCATGGAGAAGATGGTGCTTATGTGATGTTTATCCGACTTTCAATAAATACAGGAGATAGATGTTCTAGAATAACACATACTAGTCTTCTACAAGGATTTAAAATCGCAACAAGATATAAAGGGTTAATACCACATAAAACCCCAAATCGGTACACTTATGACAAATTTATCCTCCGTTAGTTTCCGTTAAATTTTACCGTCAAATTATTGAATTGGATGACATGTGATAGTTAATGAGTATATCAATTTGAAGTTTTACCTTTCGTTTATCATTGGTATACTAATTTATGATTTTTCATGATTTTAATACAATTTAATATAAACTAACAGATGGACATTTTATCATAAATATATTAGTTTTGGTTTTTGATATATCTGTTTAGGATTTTTTATGATAAAAAAATTAATTTTAAATAAATTTATTGAGATTTTTCATGATATTAACCTAAGCTAACTAGTCATTGTCCAATATATTTTCATATAAGCACAGTGCTTTTCATCTCCCTTGTGAGAGAGAAATTGGTCGGCACGTTGTCTCTCCACCTCTACCATAGTCAAAATCCCTCGTTTAAAAAGAACAAGTGAGACCTTTGAAATAAAAAATGAGTATCTTCGAAGACTATGTACTTGACTCTTTTTTTTTTTCTTTTTTTTTTTGGGGGGTCGGGGGTGAGTTAAAGTTTCCTTTTGATTTTCAACAAGCAGCATGGTCTCTAGTTGATTTAAACCAGTCGATAGTTAAATATGTATCGATAGAATCGTTTCGAATCTTGATTATAAAGTAATTGTCGCTTGTTTGTTATTGTTAGTTTTGTATATATCTTTCTGTTTTATCAACAATGAAAACTATAATTAACAAAACCGCCCATAATTCTATATGGTTTTGTTTCCTTCGATGCTTTTATTGTTTGATTGAACGGATGGTAACAACGTGTCACTTGGGTTCGATTAGCAGATCATGCAATGATTGCATATCTCTAATGATGTTCTTCTCTCTCTATTAATTTCCATGGACTCAGCTCCACCAATGGTGGCTTGGTAGCTCCCAAGGTTACTACCTGTAGTAATCCCAAATTGATCAATCCTTCAAAAAGTACTTTTATATACTTATGTATCTAATCAGTCATACATTTTGAGACCCATCCAATGGCTTGAGACTGGAGGGCTAAAGCAGATGCTCATCCTTATCCGAAGTTGATCAAACCCCAATGGAAATGACCTTTTTGGGAGTAATTCATCTAATTTTGGGTGCATCCAATCGCACTCTACTTTGTAATGATTGATGTCAGAAGAAATTGATTGACGAGACCAATTTGTAATGATTAATGTTAGTGAAATTGGTTGATGACTACTAGAGTTTCACGTGGGCCTAACTTTGCTGGATTTTTTTTTTTTTTAAGAATATTCGGAAAATTTCGTGCAAATGAAAAGGAAAATGAGAACCCGCTGAGGCTAAAGATACTTATAGGTCATAGCAGGTCATTGTGACAGCATTTAATGTGGAAGAAAACAATAAAAAAAGTGATTGAAGTTGGATAGTCAATGACCCAATTTGTGCAACTTTTGTACCTTTTAATGCGGTCAAATTAGAATTTTTTTTTTTTTTGTGACCCAGGGAACCTCGCACGGTGGGCAACCAAAGGTAAACCACTAGGGACAACACGTGCTAGCTACCACACACGTGTCACCGCGTAAGTCGCCAAGAGTCTCAAAGTTAACCCTCCTGCAAGCGTTACAGGAGCTTCAAACACTAAACCTCCTCGATGGAAGTCTAGCGCCTACTCAGCTGAGTCACCGCGGTGAGTGGTTGTCAAATTAGAAATTTTGGAACCTTAATGAGTGAATAAAGTCACCCAACATGTGGGCTAGCTTTTCCGGGGCCATAGCAGAAAAAAATATTTGTTAAACATGGAGGATAAAATTTATTCTATATATATATTAGAAAGAAAGGGTTTGAACATAAGTGGAGCCTATCTCATCCACTATGAAATTATTATATTTAAAGCACCAATAAAACGCCTATTTTCCATTAAGTAAGCCTGTTATCATAACACCAGTAGGTTCAAGTGGGAAAGCACAAAATTAACATTAAACCGTAGCCCAGGTCCGACCTAGGGTGACTAATCAAGATTACTTGAGATAAAAAAATAGATTGAAGAATTGAATCTCTGACCTTCAGTTTGCAACACATGTCTTAGGCCACTCCACCAAACTCCTGATTGGTGACTAATTACATCCAAGCCAAAAAGTGAATTTTGACTCACTTTTAGAAATGCTTCAAATTACCATTATTAGCATTAAATAATAAAATAAATACAGATACTTCTAAAAACTTCATACTTTCATCCACTTCTTTGAATAACCACCTTTTTTTCATTTTATTCATAGATTATGCCCTTTTACATGGCATCACCTTTTATACCATTTGCTTTTGATTTCATTTTTATCACGCAAGCACGTGGTGCATGCCAGAATTAATCTCTAATGAAAATGATCTGCTACCAATAACAAGTATCAATCTACGTATAGATCAACCATAAAAAATAAAATTCCGCTAGAAGTTGAAAGATTTACCTACAGAAAAAGAAAATTTTAACCGTGTCTCATTTCCATTGGAAATTCATGTACCTTCTTATGATGAGAGAAGAATCTTTCCAAAAGGAAAAAAAGAATTCTACTATCTGATCATTAGACAACGTCATATGTACCTTTAATCATGGGATTCTCATTTGGGACCCTCTTGATCTTGGTCTATTTCATCCGTAGACTATGTAACTTCTCATTATGGATGGGTTCATGAACCTCTCATTTGCCATATAAATTAAATCATTGAAGTATAGGAAGTCACTTTCTTGCATGATAGGCAATTCAGTCCTTAATTATTTTATTTGATTAATTTAGTTCTAAATATTCTCATGATTTGCCAATATAATCTTTTTGGTTAAACTAACCATTTTGTTTTTCAAAAATTGCTGACATTGACACTAGCCATCCCATGCGACACGATTAGCGTGCCGATGCTAACGTGAACAATTTTTGTAAATTTTAAATACTTTTCTTTTCTTTCCTTTCTTTTTCCTTATTTCCCTTAGGCGGTCAATGAACTCAGCAATGGTTGGTGACTCTGCCGGCCACAAGTAAGAGACGAAACTCCCTTGCCTGCTCTAGATGAGGGCGTGCAAACCCTTGTAGTGGTTGACAATTGCCACTAGGCATTGCCGAGATTGTGGACTAGTAGAGGGAAATAATAAATAAATAAAAAATGGAAAAGTTAAGAAATATTGCAAAACATGCGTGCGATAGCCTGACCATGAATTCCAATCAAAATTGATTGGAAATATTACATTGACAAATTGCTAGAGGGTTTAAAACTAAATTTGTTAAATTGAAAAGTTAATAACTAAATTGATTGCCATATAATAAATTTAAGTTTTTTCTTTTGGTTGAAATAGGTTGCATTGAACAATTTTCCCATTAATATAGTTCGCGATCTTGATCTATGTTGCAGTGGACTATGTAACTTTTCATTCCGGATAGGTTCATGAACCTCTCATTTGTCATATAAATCAAATCATCGAAGTATAGGATATCACTTTTTGGTTCTCCATAAAACTTTCTGGAGTAACGACAAATGATGATGAGTTTGTTTAAAGTACAGGCAATGTGAGTGACTACCCTTTTTAGGTTTGTGAACTAACAATATATTTCCGACAGAAAAAGAAAAAAAAAACGAACTAACAATATAATTCAACGGTGCAACGATTTGTAATGATAAAAATATTGCAAAAAAAATAAAATTTGAAAGTACGTAGGTGAAATTAGGCCAAGCATCTATTTAAGTGATGGAAATAATTTTCATTAGTCAATTAAAATAGTTAAACTGCTTGATCATGGTATACTTATAGTATGGTATAAAATATTTTTTTACTCTCTCTGAAAGTAAGTTACATTGATTTAATCATATATTCAATTTATTTGTCATTTTTTTTTTTTGGTAACTGAGAATCCATCGGGGCTCCCTTTCGTTTACGCTATTCAGGGTCTCACAGTCCTTCTCCTCCGCGATGGAGAGACTTACAACGCCTATACTCAGGGGAGACTAGCATAAGACCCCACCACCATGGCCCCTCATTTACAACACTAGCAACTGCGGGTTTTGAACTCTCGACCTCGGCGATGAAGGAAAGGCTTTTAACCAACACAGCTATCTACTGGTGAGTTCATTTTCTTTTGAGTTAATATCACAAAAATCCTAAATTAGTATATCTAAAATAAATTTATTTCAAACTAATTTTTTGACATAAAAAAATCTCAAAGTAGTATACTTGTAATAAATTTAACTTATGTTAATTTTCGTTAAATTTTATTATCAAATTACTGAATTTGATGACACTTGGTAGTTAATTGGTATATCAATTTGGTATTTTACCATCCATCTGTTGTAAGTGTATTCATTTGTGATTTTTTGAGATATTACTCTAATTTATGAAAACCAACAATGGATAAATGTGTCATAAATATTCTAGTTTATAGTTTTTTGTCGTCAAAATATTCGTTTAGATAAATTTATCATAAATATACTAGTTTGGGATTTTTGATAGTCAAAAGAATTAATGTAGGGCAAATTTCTCTCTCTCTCTCTCTCTCTCTCTCTCTCTCACACACACACACACACACACACACACAAAGATATATATCAATTTGCAATTTTTCATGGCATTAACCCTTTTCTTTTCAATATGTTTGGACTTGCCTACTTTCATAGCCATCTTCCAACAAAAGATAAACTGTGACATAAACCAATAATAATGTAGATGACACTTCCCATGTTTATTCCTCAAACATTTGTTTTCATTATTAGGTTGTTTGGGTCCGTTTGGAAACTATTTTGCCAAGGAGCTTTGGGCTCCAAAGGTTCTTGGACAAATGCAAAAATCATTTGGCAACTTTTTTGAAGAGTTTTAAGAAGATGCAATTGCATTTCGACTTAGCCCAAAGAAGCTCGATGGTGCTTTGATCATTTCAGTGCAAATACGATTTTTTCTTCCAACTTTACTTTTGCTCAATTTTCATATTTCTGGAAATGTCCTAGGGTTTAGGTTGCCAGCGAGGCTAGATTTGGCTTGCTAGTGGCTAAGTTTTGCTGACAAATAGTTTGAGATATATATATATATATATATATATATATATATTAAAATGGCAAGTGTTGTTTTTTCAATTGGTATTTAAGTTAAAGTTGCTTTCAAATGTGTTTGTTGACACCTAAATTTTGGTGATCCAGTCATTTATTCAATGCATAGAAAATTATGGATTAATTCTTAAGCCCTAAAAAAAATAAAAAATTAATTGCATAGCGTATAATTTTATATGCATTTATTTATTATTATTGCATTTTTCATTGGACCGGTGACGGATGGGTTTGACTTTATGGTTCTAAAATTTAATTAGACGAGTTGGATTAAGCCCAGCCGAGAGAGAATTGGCCCATGCCCGTTGTTCTCGATGATCAACAATTGACTTATGAGGAATGACGATTTGAAATTTTCGGAAAAGATTTGTAATATTCTACCAATATTTGGTAAATATTTTATATATTTATGTGATATATACATTGAGTGATATATTTCGCAGCAAATTGAAAGATTTCGGAGCAAATATCAAAATAATCAAAGAGAATATTGCAATTGGGAGATATATTGAACGCTATATTTTTTTGTCTCAAAACAAGAGAGATTGCATGGTCATTAGAGATTTCGTGCGGAAATTTTCTTTCCTGATGGGATAATATCATTCACCTATAATGTTACGAAAAGGCAAGGGATCGAACAATAATATAGATAGAAGAAGAAAATAAATTGAACATCAGATTTACGTGGTTCGATCGTAAAGACCTACGTTCACAGGGAGAGCAGCATCGAATTTCACTATAGATCAAGCGATACAAAGAGATTACACACTTAAGTCACTCAAACACTCTTAGTGTTTCCTAAGCCCCAATTACATCCAACAATGCATATAGTGTTTAGCCTCGAAATTCCTCAAGAAATAATCTTTCAATTTCACGAAGGAATTACATGCAAATCTTACTACAAGATTTAAACCGGCTACAAACACTAATCTTTCTTGGATGTAATTCACGGACAAGAACGACAAAGAAAATCTCTCCCAAGCACTCAACAACAAGATGTCGGCGCTTCAAGAACACTTCTTCATGATCAACCCTCTTCCAT